>NC_068362.1:48809267-48947633 GCF_020536995.1 Dreissena polymorpha
TTTGAAATTCAATTTAACGTCTGTTAATCCGGCCGTTATGCAAAAAACATTTTCTTATGTTTATTTTTCGAGCAGCTAATTTATGACACCTGTATATGCTACACTGAATCTTAACATACATATTGTCTATTTCAAAAATGTTACGCACACGAAGACGCTGCGATAACTTTATCAATTGATTTCCGAATGTGTCTTCCGTTCTTTATACTATTTATGACAGAATACATGTACGTTTATGTGGATTGTTTGCATCTGCATACGCTTATGTGACCCACTGCAACGTTATTTAATTTATTTTTAACCATTAGGCATACATGGTGCATTATTTGTTTTCTCCATGCATGAAACTTATAGTCTATATGGATTCACCTCCATAGAAAAAAGTATTTTAACATCAAACTGCTGCATTATTAGTTGTCTCGTCCTTATTTTGATTTATAGTACTTTTTATAAAAATGCTGATTTTCTATAGTAAAATATTTATCGTTCTCTATAAGCACGTTTATATTTTATCGTGTGATTTGTAATGTTGGTTTTGTCCATATTACTATCAATTACACCTTGTACGCATATAAGTTACACGTAACATTCGGTCTGACAACACATTATTAGGCAACATGCTTTATATTGAAATAGTATTCCTTGTGTTGCGTAGCAACAAATTAATCACTGTCAATTTGTAACATTTGGGGTATCCATTATCATATAACGTAAACACAGAATGTCTTGGAAATGTATCTGAACTGCCTCGCTTATAGAAAAAAACGTTGAAAATATTTCCATTTTTTTTGTTTGTATCCGCCTTTATGCGTGTGTTTCCGAAGCATCGACCATTAAAGGGGCCTTTTCACAGATTTTGGCATTTTTTTAACTTATTCATTAAATGCTTTATATTGATAAATGTAAACATTGGATCGTAAAAGCTCCAGTAAAAAAATCAAGAATAAAATTTAAAAAAGGAAAAGAACATTGCCCGGAGCAGGTTTCGAACCAGTGACCCCTAGAGTCCTGCCAGAGTCCTGAAGTAAAAACGCTTTAGCCTACTGAGCTATTCCGCCAAGTACACTTACTAAAGTATTTTATACCTTATATAAGCAATCTTCGCAGTTTCACAAAATTTAACGACAAAAACAGAACTCTCCAAATTATTCAATCGTTTCGCGTTGCAACGCTTTATAATTTTTAGGTTTTAAAATCGTCAAAAGATGCATATAATCGCTATATTAGACCATGGTAAATGTTCAGTATTACTGTTTCCTCACAAATATCATAACTAAAACGAAAATTTGCGAATCTGAAACAACTTTTTTTCAATTTTGTCAATTTACCAAAGCGTGAAAAGATCCCTTTAAGATGCATCTGTAATATATCCATTGGTTATTAGAATGTCATGCAACAGCTACAATAAATCCATTTAATTTGTTCTAAAATTGTATTTATTATGTGGTAGCATAAGCCCTTCTATGTGTTTCCGCATGTGTAACTTGCTTTGCAAAATCTTGGGTTCAACCTGAAAGTCGTTTTGGAGTATTCTAATTAAAAAGCATGTCCAGTGTATCGAAGATACGTAGGTTAAAATATTGTTCGTGTTTTGCAAGAAACAAAATACACTTTTAGCGACACCGGCTTACGGACAGACGGTCACGTATCATAGAGCGTTTAATAATGTTTATAATAACGACAAGTTGTAATATCAGAATAAAACATACTATTTAACATTTGAACCATAAGATATTTAACATATTGGAAATGTGCGTCAACAACAATATTTATTAAACGAATTATTCTTACAATATATAGTTGTTCTTATTCTGATCAAGAGTTCGTAGAGTACTTTTAATTCCTTCCAGAAATGACATGTTTTCTTCAAAAAATTGTAATTGTGTTGAACTGGCGAATATTAAATAAGCGAGTTAATATATCGCAATTAATTGAATTTTTAGTTTGCCATTTTATTCATTTTTAAATTTGACAAGCAAGTAAATGGAGTTAAAGTTAATTTATCCGTGTGTGCTTTATTATAAATTGTGGACTATTGTCTGATTCAGCGCAACTTTAAACCGGTTTAAAAACCCCAAATACTTTGAATTAATCCGTTCGAAGGTGGTGTGAACAGCTTTAATAACTTAATGTTACATGTTTTGTTGAACAAATTGTCACTTACTGGCCTTAACTAAAAGGCATGCGGATAGTAACACGATTTTTTCTTATGACTATGTTAAAGACGTTTCATTAGTAATTGAGGCATTGACATATCAGGTATCGACTTGGATATTTGAAATGTTACACATTATATCATGATGGTGCATTAATGCAAAAATGTAATGGCTATGTGAATGATTGAGATTGTGGATGTACGGAAGGACACATACATTCTTTACTTGTTTCAACAACTGGATATTAACAATTGCAATTACACACGCGAATTAAAATATTGAATACGTACATGTAACCGTCCGCGATGGTACATATTGTTGATGCATTCTTGTGGACATAAAAGTGATTATACACTAGATGACGAATGGAAATGTTGTGTTTACAATTACTATTTTGCATTTTCCAATCTGATGCATTGCTTATTTAGCACAATAGCACATGATGCATAAATAAACACAAGTCAAATTCGTGTATGGGTTTACCTGGAAAAATACATGAATTTTCTTATCTTGACATCCAACACTTAATCAAGCAGAAGTGGACAATACCAATTCACAATATGTTACATTATGAATGCGTTCAAAACACATTAATAAAAGATACACTTTAAGGGAGCACCTAGGATGACACCAGGTACTTGGTGCTTGCGAAAAGCAACTTGATGAAAAAAAGAGTCTAAAATTGCTAAATCCAGTGAATTTCTTAGTTGAACATATGTAAATATGTTTATATATATATACTAATACATAGTGCCGGTAACGCGGTCTTGGTAGTTTTCAGACTATACTAACGGGGGGTCAATATAACAACGGGGTCTGTTTACAACCCCGCGTTCTAGTCACCTTAAATTACTATGTAGGTGGATAGGGGAGGTAAAGCAATCAAATTTCACAATAAGGTATTAAATCGAAAATCACAATCACGTCTTAAATTGAAATTGTATAAACCTCGCAATTAATTTCGCTATATATTTCCTTGTACAAAACGTAAAATAAATGACGCACATATATAAATAACATAAAATTTACCCCTATATACCTTTATTCGTGTTTATATCGGATAAAATATAAGCAAATAACTAATGTTCTTTAAATGCCTTTTTGGATAAATATATTGACTGCAAAACGTAATGTGTGTATGTGTTATAATTTAATCAGCTTGAGTTACATATTTTTTTACTGAGAAAAGAGTTGACATTTTTGCTGTGCAATATCGTGCAAACTATCATCACAGCATATTACAGAGCTAAAATTTCCTTATTTCTGTATATCAATGCATGGGATCAGGTCAGTCAATTGCATTAGCAAAAATACAATTATTAAGCAAACGCACTCCCAATAAAAATAGCTGTCCGTTCAATTGAAAGCATATTATGATTTAATACAAAAAAATACCGGAAACCCATCCGAGAACAAGAATCAGCGCTTCAACAAACGGCCAATCACATATTTGCATTATAAGATCGATATATATTCCAGCAAGAATTGAAATTGCATAAAGGAAGGATCACCATATTCATTTGGATCCAATCGCAACCACTTTTTGGCCAGTGCAAGCATTGAATGGAGTTCTATGAAACACTTTCAAATATGCCAACAACATGGCACGCAGAGGATGGTGTCCGTTTACGATAGTTTGTATATATTAACAACGACAAGTATGCTGCTTGTCAAAGCATTATTATGTTTACACTTCGACAGAGCATTTGTACTTCAATTGAGTCAAGGCTGACACAAAAAGGCAGTTTCATTTTTGAAGAAGCTGAGGGAATGCTTTTCTAAACTGCCTTTTACACTTTCCTATTAAACCATCAGTTAAATTAAAATTTAGAAATATATGGTATTTGGCGATTATAACACAAACAAAACACACAAACAAATGACTTCTACCTATTTTACATTACATTTTGATTTTTTAAAAGACATGTTTACAATCGGATAAACTTTTTCAATAGATTCTTAAACTGTTTGCACTGAAGTGATTAAATTGATTCATTTTTCAAAACTCAAACTGTGGAAACAATCGCTTACATCCACAAATGTGCAAACAGCATAAAACCAGACAGCATTTGATTTACTCGGCAGTCTGTTCAAGTCTTATGCTAATTGGCTGCTCATCTGTATCTAAGAGTTGAAAATGAAGCCTTTAAAATTTGAATCATTTAAGAGAGGTCTTTAATTAGATGCATATTGGATAAAATATTATATACATGTCACTATAATGTGACGTGTTGCTAGCATAGTACTTTAAAGCACTTTAGCATATAAGTTATTGATATGATTCTACTATTCTAAAATAATATGACAAATCGAAAACCCTTAAGCCAACGTCACACGGATTAAAAGCAATATGTTTCCATCACTCAGTAGAATTAAAATTCATCATAATGTATCGTTTCATTTTCTGGTAGTCGACCATTACTACTATGCGTTCCCGGACAATATATACAGTATATATCGATTGCATATAACATCACTTGGAGATATATTCATGAGATGAAATACCAATTTGTTTCGGAAGCATAGAGATGTCATTTTGGCGAACGAGATTCTATAGTGGTAATCTTGTATAACACTTTCAACTGAAGACATAACATTGTCTCCATCTACGGCATTGAAATCGAAAACCAACACATTTGCAAACTCATATCCGAAACACCGGTAGTCTACAATAACGTTAGTGAGATTGTGATTAGGTACTCTAAATTCAATCTTGAAACGAAATTAAAAATGCATGTTAAAAAACGGCAATATTTAGAATATGGTCAGATAACAATCAACTTTCTTTAAAGAGGTTCTGTTATGGCGTGAATGCATTATTAAATTAGTTAAACAAAGATTATTGCTTAAAATACTAATAAAACAAATTAAAACACAGAGTTGGGAAACGAATATCCCTCCAGTGTCCTGAGACTCGGTATAACCATTTTTTGGAACTGAGGTGAACGTCAAGATATAGGTCGAAACAGTGCGTGAATAAATTGATAACAAAGTAAAACAGTAACCGTTGTTACTTGTTTGCTTGCGAACAACAATAATCACTAAACAATTTTTGCCGTAGCGAGCAATTACTACGACGAAGTAGTACTGTTGAATCATTTATATAAGATATTTCATTAACTCTTTCAGTGCTGGAACCGAATTTTGAAGGCCTTTGCAAACAGTTTGGATCCAGATGAGACGCCACGGAACGTGGCGTCTCATCAGGATCCAAACTATTTGCTATTCTGACAGTATTCTTTGAAAAAAAAAATCGAAGAAAATGCTAATTTTAGAAATTCAGCAGACAACATTTTAGCAGACGACAAATTTCCCAGCATGCAAAGGGTTAATACAACAGAATTGTGAATAACATGTTAAAACGAATAAGTTTGAACGGATCCTACAAGCAAAACATTAACCCATTTATGCCCAATGGACTCTCCCATCCTTCTAAATTGGATCAATTTATTTCCAAAATTCTGGATGTCTAGGTAAACTTATTTCTATATTTAGAATATTTCTTACATAAATTCCTGTAAGCAAACAGCGTAGACCCGGATGAGACGCCGCATTATGCGGCGTCTCATCTGGGTCTACGCTGTTTGCAAAGTCCTTTTTTCAGGACGCTAGGCATAAATGGGTTAACAAAAACTATCACGTAAATTGATGTAGGGGAGACTACCACGGCATATTTATATCGTACAATGAAATGTTTGCGATGTGAACAGAAGCAAGTTGCAACCGATTTAAGTTTGAACGTCTTCAAATGGCTATACCGGACTTTGGATTAACAAAAATAGCAAAACAAACCAACAAAACACAAACCCATTGCTGTAGTATATTTTGTGCGATTGAATGACAATCTGAAAATAGTGACCAAGGTCTCAAATGTGCACAAGTATATCAAATAACGATGACAACTATATTGTATTCAAACAAGTGGACTGCGTGGTAGTTTTTAAGACCGATGGTTTAGCAGACAGCGCTTAGCGCCGATTGCATATTCATATCATAATTTATACAATAAATTATCGTTATGTTTTCGCGTCAATGAATACGACAATTTTGTTTGATTCGGTTGTCACATCGAGACAAAGTTTACTGCGGGCGTTTGAAATCCAAAGAATCAACGATATTGTGATTGTCAAGAGATGTCGGTCATATTTCACAAATCGTTTAATGCAAATGAAATGTAAATCGAATAGCCTTCTCTCGTACTTGCAGGCATCTCAATTTTGGTATATTAGTAGTAACATCGGATGACCAATTGATTCGCAACAACAAAGTAAGTTTAAGCACAAGGTAAATGACATAAAATGAAAACTACATAGTTACATTTTTTTGGGTTTGAAAACTATTGAGGTATATATTTAGGGTAAGACTAAGTTTCAAATCGGCGACAGGATGTACTGATGTACATCAATTTATTATATTGAACATTGAAAAACAACTATCAACAACAAAGTAAAAAAACAAAACACCATCCGTCTTATGTCCGTTTAAATTAGAAAGGCACTTTTAAAGAAAGCTATCAAATGAAAAACTGCGTAACCAGTATTATTCCTGGAAATCAAGATGCATTGATTGAAATGAATTTCAGATCCTCGAGTGGACCCATATCTATACAGCAATACTTCACCGTATATTGGACAAGCATTGATTTGACTTTAACCCATTCATGCCTAGCGTCCTGAAAAAAAGGACATTGCAAACAGCGTAGACCCAGATGAGACGCCGCATAATGCGGCGTCTCATCTGGGTCTGCGCTGTTTGCTTAAAGAAATTTCTGTAAGAAATATTCTAAATATAGAAATAAATATACCAGACACCCCTACTTTTGGAAATAAATTGATCCAATTTAGAAGGATGGGAGAGTCCACTGGTAATTAATGGGTTAATAAACATTTGCAATGAGTCCTTGTATTCCGCCTCAGTCCGAACGTGACATTTAACCCTTTGCATGCTGGGAAATTTGTCGTCTGCTAAAATGTCGTCTGCTCATATTCTAAAAATAGCATTTTCTTCTTTTTTTTTCAAAGAATACTATCAGAATAGCAAACAGTTTGGATCCAGATGAGACGCCACGTTCTGTGGCGTCTCATCTGGATCCAAACTGTTTTGCAAAGGCCTTCAAAATTCGGTTCACGCACTGGAAGAGTTAATAAGATCGAAGACGTCAGTCAAGGTCGTGGGCACACTGACTCCTATGACTATCGTTATAACAACACTCACCAGTGACCTTCAAAGCGCGAACAACGTTTTGAATTTCGTTATAATGAAAACGGTGAATATTTGAAGTTAAGCTTTTATGTTTTCTTAAGCCATTATTCTCTTTTATCAAAATTGTGTTAACGTTATATTTAAGTTTAAGACTGGGTTTTGTGACTGTGAGCCATCGTTTAACGTGCATAAACGTTGGTAACGTAACGACAATTTAATAAACAGTGTAAGAGGTATGTATTTAAATTGCTTATAACATAATTTCCTCTTCTATAGAAATTACTTTTATTCTAAAACCACAGTGTTGCACATGTCGTTTGTCACCAACACGACAACCGTTTAATAACATAATTTGAGAAAAATGCACGTTATTTTTATTCTCCGTGTTGATGATATCAACCTATTCGTTTTTCTCGTATGTGATAAATGTGTATGTGATCGTTCTCAGCGGCATTATTCATTGTATTTCATCAACCATCCCTCTTGACAGACATCAATGTCTACGGCAATTGCTCGGTAGAAATGTTGACCACTCACTGTCGCTCCTCAACCCAGCCCAAGATTTATTTAGATTTTTTGCCTTTGCATGATCAAGATGAAAGTAAATACCAATATCAGTTCTTCAATATAATTTTATTGAACATGTTCAATGTATTTACAACTCATATGGGTGTTGCTCTTGATATTAGTTTATCAAATGCAAAATGGAAAAAGCATTATTGATTATAAAATACAATACTTTAAATTTCATTTGCATAAACAAATGTATTCATTCGTATTACATATTCTTATATTTATCTGTGTTTGGTAAATCAAGTGATCTGAAGAGCAATTATGTATTAGTATTCATTGTTGCAATTGAGTTCAGCTAACAACGATTTTGATTAACAAATTAATTGAATTCATATCTCTTAGGAGCCAAAATAGTTGAACAGAATAACAGCAGAAATTCCACGGATTTGTTTGACAAATGTTTCCTTCTTTCCTTACATGTAAAAGTTTTAACCCTTTCAGCGCTGGAACCGAATTTTAAAGGTCTTTGCAAACAGTTTGGCGTGGCCAGAACGTGGCGTCTCATCAGGATCCAAACTGTTTGCTATTCTGCTTATATTCTTTGAAAAACAAATCGAAGAAAATGCTAATTTTAGAAATTCAGCAGACGACATTCTGGCAGACGACAAATTTCCCAGCATGCAAACCCTGTCCTTAGCAGCTGCCGTGCTCTTTCAGTGTAAATGGTGCATTAAGCCAAGCGTTTGACATTTAATTTTACGTCTTTTAGTCCTGCTATATAGACAACATTATTTTCGCCAACAGCCATTTTATGACCGCTGTGTATGCGAAGCTGAATCTAAAAATATTTTTGTATGTTATCAAAAAAGTTACGATAACAAAGAAGCTACGGTATTTATGTTAGAATACGTGCTAGGTAATGTGCATTGCTCGCATCTGCAAACGTTTATTTGATCCACTGCAGTGTTGATTTATTTATTTTGTTACATCGTACATAGCGCGTTGTTTTCTTAATGCACGCAGCTTAATATGGATTAAACACCATTAATACAAAAATCTTTAAACATCAAACTGTTCTATTTTTATAGTCTCATTAATATGCTTATTAAAGATATGGTTTATACCTGGACATCCTTGTTTAATTTTAAAAGTGTTTGAAAGAAAGCCATTGTAAATAACTATGCTGTTAAAATCGGTATAGAACAGTTTAACCCATTTAATTAGACTTTCACCAAAATTCATATGTTTGAAGCAAGAGAACATAAATGAATGATCAAGTGAATCAAAATGCCTATTCAAAGTCTGCAAAATAAATAAGGCCGGAGGTGTTTGAAAAGTTGAAATAATTTATCCATTCTAGTACCAGACGTATGTTTTTACCAATATAACGTACTGTATTAAAACCAGATTGAGATCTTGAAATGATTGATGGTAATAAAAAAATTATTAAATTCTGTTTGCTATACTTTTAGTTGCTATTTTGTAAACGTTGTTCAGTAGACTACTTTGCCGCATGTTTGACAAAGATTCTAAGCTTTTTCCAGGTTTTGCAATGAGTGATATTAAACTTTGTTTTTGAAGCGTAGTTAAGTTCCCGATGTCAAAGGAATAGTTAAGTCAAATAATTAATTGTGTTTCAATATCATTCCAGAATATTTTATAAAACTCGATTGTGATGCCATCCGATCCTTGACTTTTTTATTTTGCATTTCTTTAGGTGCTAATCCACATTCATATTTATTAAGTAATCCGTCACACAATTGCTTTTCCTCATGATTTAAAGCATGATGTGTTTTTTAAAAAGGGTGCTATTTTCGACTTTTTTTTCTTTTATAGAGTGATTCTAAAAATAAATTTGTTCGTCTAGTATTTAAATTATGTTTGTTATTTCTTCGCCATTTACTTACATCATGTGTGTATAAGTTTTGTTCGCTTCTGCGTTTTCAATGTTTGCGAGGTATTTTTTAGATTGTGTTCAACATACTGTGCCCACGCTCATAGTATAATGCCAATGAGTTGTGCATGATAGATTCGTTATAATATTTGTTTATTTGATGCAATTTCATTTTATTGGCGGCGGTATCATTTATGTTTGTGACATGCAATTGTTTTTCAAGTGTTTCGGTGACTTTGATGGTTTCAGTTTCAAGTTTATGAATATCTTTATGTTAAAATGATGTTTCGTTTATGTCCTTTAATTATTTCCCATGGGGTGTTTGGGTTTGCAGCTTTACCATTTTTTAATTGTATTGAATATTTCCTGTTTTATTTGTGTTTGATATTGTGTATCTTATAAGATGCTTTTATTAACTTTGAAGTATCCGTGGCCTATTTCATGTAATGTGAAAGTAATTATTTTACGTGAAAAGACTAATAATTCGTGTTGTAAGTCATGTTTGATCTAAACTTCTGAATGTATCAAATGATCTAAATATTTAACATCAGATAAATATACACGCCAATGGCCTAGTATCACGAACATACTTAAGTCGATATTTTGACTCAACCTTGAGATTTCGCTCATTTTTTAGATTAGTGTAAACACCATGCTCAAGTTGGTGTTCACGAAACGTTTTTAAGTACTGAGTCGAACTCATCTTTGAGTTTGAGCAAAAATATGTGTCATGCCTGATGCAAGTGTCAAAGGCACAAGTTAACTGTTATTTTCTTCTTAGATGGTCCTCTTTTGAAATTGCAACTCAATATTGATCCTTTAATGTGGTATATTCTTTTAATGAATGTAAGCTTTTGTTTCAAGTGTGGTTTGGATGACTTTCTATTGCAGGTGTAGTTTTTAACTATAATTTTATTTATTAGCTGTTTATGGTGTGTATGGAACTTCTCCTCATTGATAGCTACATACCTACATGTATGCAGTTTTATGTTTATATCTTATAAAGTAAATGAGATATAGTCCTAAACAGTTGTGTGACAGACGGATAGACGGGCGGACGGACGACGCCGACTCTATAAATAACAGTGTACTAATGCATTTAAGTTATAATAGCATATACCTATATGTTTATATAATAAGTATTTTAAGTAATTGTGCTTGTTTTTAGTCATCGTATAATATGCACACAACGTACATTATACATTGTAGTTTGAATACGAATACGTCAACGCAAGTTTTCTATATACTGGATTTAACATCGAACTGGTAATCTTTTTCAAAATCAAACTTATTTAAATATAACAACAACATTGTAATAAGTAACATGTTTGATTTTAAATGCAGAATTATCTTATCTTATATTTAAATGTACTCACTGGAAGTAGAGAAAAGTGAATCTTAAGTACACTAAGTTCTTCAATTAATTCCTGGCCATCACTTCATTTCCTTTGAAAGCCTAATAGCATCAACAGCCTTGCATCAAGAACCAGACCTATTTGTAAATGGACGGTAATATAGAGAATACTTTTGAAAAAAGAGATTTTGTAATATAGATTCGTATGTCGTGTTACACAATAGAATCTAAAATGCCATGTATATTGATGTACATGTTTGTGCTTAAGCGTTTAAAATCATTGTCTTCTTCTATGCGTTTTTTCCCATTTGATTTCTTGTCGGCTTAATGTTTTGATTTTTGAATAGAAAGACAAAAAACGCATATAATATTTCCGTAAAAGTCTGTATAAAGTGTTTGAACCATATTCGATATCAACACAAGTTTTTTCAAACTCGTTGTTTACATGTCCAATCAGAAATACGAACAAAATGGTATCGTTGTGTAATGAGAATAGTTTGCAGTTCGTACACAAGATGCGCTCGTGATATGAAGACGTCCTTTATATAACGTCATAGAGCGTCGTCCGCAAGATTTACCAAGCGGCAAATCGACTCTATACAAACTTTTACAAAAACGTCTATCAACCAATGACCAGATCGGGCATTCTTGGGAGGCGATTAACGGTAAAAATGAAAGTAATAATTTGGTCGAAATGACATTATAAAATACCAATATCAAAGAAACTACATTAGTAGAAAGTGATCAGATTTTAAAATACAGTATTTATGAGGATGATATTGATATAATGTGTGAGGACTTCGCGTAAGGATAACAACATCTATCGACAATATTCCGGTTTCAACAATAATCGTCGCAATGATGAAGATTAATTTACTTTTTTTGTGTTCGGTAGTGGTAAAAAAGTGTTAAGTTGTTCAAAACAGTATTTTGTATCAAAATGAAATGTGTGTAACTTTAAAGATAAGGACACGATATCCTGTGATTTCATATCAACGCATCGTGTACAAGAAACTGTCCATTTTAACAATAGCCAGTGTTGACCTTCGAACATAAAATTGTGAACCAAACTTTAAATTGACTGGTTTAGTGTTACCACATGTACATCCTTATCTGTCTTCAACGGCCGAGATATATGTGGGGAAAACAGATGTGATATTTGCATGTAACTTGTAAATGATTGTTATATATTCAACAGGGAAATAATATAATTTATTTACAGCACAACCACCAACATAACGGTTAAACAATACCGTTTAAATATTAAGGTGATGAAATTCGTACATTTCGTTACCCAATTTCATGTACTATTAGTCATTATATATAGTAAATGTTGTGATAGAAACCTTATGTTATAATGTTTAATGATCTAATACAGATTTCAAAGATTCAAGTCGTTCATAATTTACATACATAACAACACAAACTATAGGTTAAGAATCGATCTACCAAGAACATGTCAGACAATATAGATGTATACGAATTCATAAATAAGCAAGTTTTACTTCGACAGGACTGCTAAACAGTAGATACCATAAACTTAATGCAATTTTTAAAAAACTTTTTCAAGAC
The DNA here is from genome assembly GCF_020536995.1 of Dreissena polymorpha. Lineage (NCBI taxonomy): Eukaryota > Metazoa > Mollusca > Bivalvia > Myida > Dreissenidae > Dreissena > Dreissena polymorpha. The sequence goes on from NC_068362.1 coordinate 48,821,959, forward strand.
TGTATATCACGAAAAGAGAATCTTAAATTACCAGCATGCATTATTCTATATCATACAATAACAGGGAAAAGTCTGAAGATAATCGCTAAATACATGATATAGCAGTCTGAGATAAACGAAAATGCGTGAGCGTTTTCTGCATAACAGGAAATGTGTTATGCTTGTAAGGGTTCATTTACAAACATACTTTTAAAACACTTCAATATTGACTTTTTCGATTATTATTTTTTGATTCGCTTAATGAATCTATTGTAATTGTGAAAGATAATAACCACCCAATGTGGAATACTGCTTTCCGTTATCAATCTGTCTCAGAAGGCTTATATCGTAGTAATGACGGGAAAGGGTGGAGGAGAATATTTTAAAACAAAAGCATAAGAACAGTATTCAAATTAGAAGTAATTTTTCTTTTGCGTTCTTTACAGCCTTAACAATTGACTCCTTATAATTCGCCATTGTCTCGTCAACAACGAATCTTTGCATCTGTTCACCGCGCCTTCTAATGGCCTTAAAGTCGCCATCTTCTTGCTGTCTGTAATGATGCACGGCGGCATAAGAGTCGGATATTCTCACTGCTTTATCGCCGGGGCAGAGGCCTTGACCAAGATGATGAATTTGTAACTCGAAAACTTTCCGAGGATTAATAACAACTTTTGAACGAATTGCATCAGATGTTTCCGTTCTCAGGTTTGCTGTTATGGTAGCTAACTGCAGATAATTGTTGGTTTCCACTCGGCGATCATTTGAAGATGTCTTAAACGTGTAACTGTTAAATTCGAAAGCCGCTATGGACTTATCTGACACGAGCTTGTGACGAAAGAATGATTCAATCATTTCCTGCCAAGTGTACGATTTTCTGGGCACAACAAATTCATCAATGTCATTGAATGCTAAGTAGTCAAATGCGTACATATTGTCAAGCAAACAGTCCCATATGCTTGCACTTTGTCCGTAATACCAAATCTGACTCTTCGTGAAATTGTGTTTCCAAGCTTTTATAGTGATCTCTCCAAGTTCAACATACATGTTCAACAAACGCTTTAGAGAGTCACTTATTTCATAAGTGTGAAATATAAAGTGACTTGCACCTAAGATTTTAGTTACCTCAATGAACTCCATGATCTTCAAAGGAGAAATATCCCCGAACAGTGGCGGGACACACACTCCTATCTTTAGATCGCGCGGTTTAAGAGCCTTTTTTGTTGGAATTTTCACTTTAATTTTTGCTTCAGTACGCAGCGATTGTGACTCGTGATTTTCTAGTAGCACTCCATTTTGGGCCAAAATATCTGTAGTAACAGTGATCGGTATTTCACATGAAATTAATACGGCGGCATATTCTAACGAGTGACTCTCGCGCGATTGATAAAATGTTGCGTTCACCTTGTTTCCCGCCATGTTACAAATTAAATCGCCCGGTTTTCTGTACATTTCGTCGACTATTATTCCAACCATTCTTATAAACCGACCTTGTCTATCATCAAAATATGCAGAATTAATGAATATATCCGTGGCAACCTGAACGAATTCCATTGGCGTTTCACCATCGTGCCCATGATGGTGCGTGGTAAACCGAGCGTTCAATGATGAAGACGTTCGGATATTGTTAATCCGAACGATGAATATATATATTCCAATGAGAAAAAGTTGAAAAGTCATTATAAATAATAGACAACTGCCTTTTATCAACATAATCACAGCTTGTATGGACCTAACACTTGTTGACTCTCAGGCTACTTTTGGAAATGAAAACGTGTTATCTTGTACAATCTATCTAATACCGAATACATTTGAGGACACGTTTAACACATTTTGAATCGCTATCATAGCCATAAAGTACGTCGTATGGGCCCTTACGTAAAATAAAATATAATTGTAGGACATTTATAATGCATCCGAAGACATTTGAAAAGCTCGCTTTAGTACAAAGACCTTCGTTTGCGATTAACTGTTACATAATAATATGTATTTATAGTATATAACTTTTCAAAGGTAGACTAACACAATTAGTGATAATTTTTATTTGACAACGCTCAAGTATGGCTAAATAAAGATTCATAATAACGGTGTATATGATATGGTTTAATTTATACGTATATTATTTCTCAAATCACAGATTGTTCACCAGTTTCTAACAGTTTATTATCGTTCGTCGTTGTGCTAATTTAGGGATGCAAGAGGTTAACCCGTGTTATATGTAAATTTATAGTTAATTGTGTATTCTTTGACATACCCACGAAAACTGCATTTAAATCGGATTTTTTTACAACATATTGGCTAAACCTTGCTCCCTATAGTAATCTGTATTATGTACTATGGGTCTCATAGCATCGGCCCTTCTGATTGGTTGCTAAGATTTGTTAACATGCGCATGTGCTTGTTCTAAAAAATGTTTCCTAATGGAAAAAAACTAAACTCTTGCTCATATTGCTCTTAAAATGTTTTTATGATTTTGTTTTCCAAAATAATTGGCTTATAAAACATTAAAATAAGCGGCTTATTAAACATTATAAACTACTATTAATCCATAAAGAAACTAACATCATTGTGTCTTACGTAATGCAATATGCATTGTACGCATATTAACTACATATAGCAGTCACTTTGACAACAAAATACCTTAGCAAAGTGTAATATATTGAAATAGTACTATTCCTGTTGCGTAGCAACAACCTAGCCACTGTTCAATTTTAAACCTGTGATCTATCCATTATCACATTACGTTCATACAGAATGCATTGGAGAGGTTTCTAAACTGCCGCTCTAATAAAGATACCACCCGTTAATATTACCAAAACACTTTGTGGGAAGCTGTGAATATCAAGGAACGCGAGAACTTTTATTTGTATCTCTGTTGCTGCTAATTGAAACTTTTAATTATCCATCTCTACGTACACGTACACATCAATGCTCGACATCGCTTCACATGGTGACATTCTTTGGTTTCTAGCCGCATATGCGTGTGTGTCCGAAGCAACATCCATTAATATGCACCTGTAATATATCCATCGTTAATATAAATGTCATACACAAGCTACAATAAATCCGATGGATTTGATCCGGAATTGTAATTCTTTCAGTGGAATCATAAGCCTATCTAAGTGTTTCCGCATGTGTCACTCGCTTTACAGTCGTGGGTGGAACTTTCAGTGCGTTTTGGAGCATACTGATTACCAAAGTATGTCCAGTGTATCGACGACACATAGCTCAAAATACAGTTGGTGTTCTTCAAGCGAAATATATACCCAATTATCAGCACTGTGAATCCCTAACTGTCAACCGTTAATGAGACGGCATTCCCGTTTAGAGGATTGTTACAGGGAAAAGCTGACGGCAGACGGGCACGCAGAAAAGAGCCGACTTCTCCTTCACGATGTTGTTCTTATAAACATATTTATTTACATGTATAGTAATAAATGTTTATGATGTCAGAATAAAACATACAATTCCACATTAGTTACATGTCTATATTTTTCACGTGGACAATTCGCATATAATAAGTACAGCAATATTTTGAAACGTATTTTTCATCAGCATGTGTATATTTAATTTCTTTTGGACAAGCCTGCAGAAGAGTATTGTTAAATTCCATCCAGAAATGGCACGTTTTCCTTAAAAGAAAGTTTAAACTGTGTTGCTCTGGTAAATTTTATACCAATGAGTAAATAATTATTTTACAATAAAATTGAATTTGTAATTTACTCTCTTTTATTCTTTTTACAATTGACAAGCAATGCAATAATGTCAAAGTTGACCTAAATATGCGTGTTGTTTTTTTTTACTTTGGGTTGTGCGTGAGGTGCAGTGCACCTTTAATCAGGTTTAAACTCAAACCACTTAACAATAACCGTTTGAAGGTTGCTTTCCCAGCTTTAATAATGTTATTTCTAGTGTTTTGTCAGATTGTCGTATGAGAAAATTGACACTTACACGCCTTTAATTAGACATACGGATGGGAAGAAGATTTCCTGCTTCATTATGTTTAAAAGGTTTCATTAAATCAAATCCTACATGCACGTACATTGACAGGACACCAAATATTATCTTATCTTTGTAATTTGTCCTTTAAGCGTTACCTTGATCTTGAAGGTATTGACAAACGGTCTATAAGTGCAACATTGACATATAAGATGCCGACATGGATATTTGCCATTTTCAAATCATGATTGTGAATTGAAAAAATAGTGTTAGGAAATGACAATTCACTAAGTTTAACACGAAGTGGAATGTACGCAATGACCCATACAAAAAAACTTGTTTCAACAGCTGAATATTGACCATTTGCAATTATACACACGCGTTAAGTATTGTAAACGTCACCGGGATCGATGGTGCAAATTATTTATGCGTTCTTGTGAGCATTATCAAACCTCCGCAAAAAGATTTGACTATAGCCATCATGGTTGGCTCCAATCCCTGCCGTTATAACCAACCACGTGATGATAGCCGAGCCACGTGGTACAATAATGTTGCCGTTTTCTCGTTATTATTTTTACTTTTTTTATTTAGATAATTATTTTTTATTATGGACCTATGTGTTAATAAAATAGTATAGAAAGATCACGATGATGACTTGACGTGCTTGTTTTTACAATCGCGGTAGTACATTTTCCCCAGCTGACTCGTGTGTTATTGGCGCCGCACTGGAGTGCGGCGACTAGTATGTAATGCGTTTTTTTTTCGCTTATGGGAGGAGCAGTTATTGTACGGATCAATGTATATATTTTTGTTTTAAGAATATCTTGCATAGTGGTGATTTTTTGTGTAAATTAGTGTAAATAAGTACTGCATTTGTGCCTATTATATTTATTACAACATTTATTGCCAATAATGCAAATTTAATTCTTTTAATTAATAGCTTAACACACATATATATTATATTATATATTTTTATATTGTTTAAAATAGAATTTAAAAATACTGCGTTTGAATGCGACCTTAATACAACGTTGCATATTTTTATTAAAATTAATGGATGCCGCGTGGTGACAGCGTTAATTAAAATTTCTTACATCTCTTAAATATCTTATTAAAAAATATACACGTGTTTTTATATTAACAAATAAATGCAAACAACACATCTATTTTGCATGTATTTTTGTTGTTGTTAATGGTTGTCTATCATAGGCCCTAAGTACTATCCCTACCACATATAGAGCGCGAAGCGCGACACGTATTATTGAATGTAACAATGAGTTGTGGTAAAGGAAGCAGCCGCTTATCAAGGAGGAGCTGTGTCGCAGCAACCCGTTTCCTTAGAGTCAAGCACTCCTCGGAGTTTTTTTTTTAAGAACCACATATAGAGCGCGAAGCGCGACACGTATTACAATCCAGGTGGTATGGACCCTTTGGTATGGACTTTTTAGGTGACACTGTGAATGCGCGTTTTGTGACCCTTTTTCCGTTCCTTAATTAGCGCGAAGCGCGACACGTATTACTATCCAGGTGGTATGGACCCTTTGGTGTGGACTTTTTTAGTTGACACTATCAATGCGCATTTTGTGAGATGAAGCAGATTTTTTAAAACCTACACAGTTCTGTTCCAATTATGAAAATTGCACACGGATGCCAGTTAAAAAAGGAAACCAATGTTGATAAAATGAACTATGGAATATTTGGGGGCTACAACACAAAATCATAGATAATGGTTATTTGGGGGTTATAACACAATATCATAGATAATGGTTATTTTGGGGTTATAACACAAAATCATAGATAATGGTTATACAAGTATCTTTTTCTATTTTTGTTTAAAATAATCGGCCAATATATTAATATTTACAGTAGAAAAAAATCGTTCCATGTAACTTCATTGAGTGCCTTTAACACTGAAATTCCCGACGCCCTTTGATGCTTTGCATCAATACTTATCTTGTTTCGCAACTACAGTGTATGATGAAAAAACAAATGATTGTCTTAAGAGAATGTTATTTATTCTATTAAAAAAAACACGTTGAATATGCTGATCTTGACATCCAAAATTTATTTTAAGAAGAATTTCACAATATGTATGCACAATATGAAACATTAAAAATGCGATCACGTCAGATAAAAAGAAAATACATGTTTAGAAAAAACCTAATAGGATGACACCAGGTATAGTTTTATTGAAAAGACTCAGGGTGCAACAATTAGTAAGCATAGTATTTTCATTTGCAATTGAACAGCGGAAAATAAATATAATATAATTTAAAAACATTTTTGTGGTGACCATGGTTGAGGGGGGGGGGCGAAATCTACAGGGCGAATGACCCTGCTATTTAACGTCAGGTCGTATTTGCTTTGCATATCGAAACCCCGTGCACAATAATGCATGACGTCACACAGGTTTCACACTAACACATTATTGTGCACAACAATTTACATATGCAAGTGCCATGCCAGATGTATATCACGAATTATATTTAAAATATAGATGAGCTACTTATTAACGTCCTTTAATTGCCTGTTTGTGAAAATAATATGACTGAAACAAATTAATGTGTGCATGAGTTATTTTTTTTATTTAATCAGCTTGCATTTTTTCTTCAAATAATATAATACAAGTTTTGGCGTTTTGGCTGTATAAAATCGTGCAAACTTTCATCACTCCATACTACACAGATATTATTTCCGTATTGCTATGTATCAATCCGATCATTAAAGCCCATTGCATAAACGAGACAACAATCATTAAGGAAACAAACTCGCAATAAAAATCTGTTGAATTCAAGCATATTATCTATGATTTAATAAAACAAACATGAATGTAAAGCATTCGAGAACAAGAGTCGGCACTCAACAAAAAGCCATCCCATATTTGCATTTTAGATCAATCTATATTCCAGCAAGCATTGATTTCGCATAAAGGAAGGATCACCATATTCATTGGAGGCAATAGCAACCACTCCTTGGCCAGTGCACAAAAATGTACGGAGCTTAATGAAACACGTTCAATTATGCCAACAAAATGGAACTCGGAAATAGTTTCCGTTTACTTCACGACATTTTTTAAATATCCTTACAATGAAAATGATGTTTATTGGCAAATCATCGGTTTTAAAAGAAGTCTTAATTACGTTGATTTTGATTCCGAAAAATGCCTTAATTTACATGAGTTAACTAAAGGACTATGCTGGTTTAAACATTTGGCCTTTCGTTCATTAAACAAAGCATTTTCTGCCAATTGTAGGGACAAGACGGAGGCTGAAATTCTAGTATAATCGTGTGACAACATATTCGAAAATGTACATTAGAAAAAAACACACCATATTACCATGTCGAAAAAACAGTTCCGTTATACTTAAATATTTTATGCTATATAACAAATTGACGAAGTTTAATTGTGTTTTGCAGAAGCTGAACAAACGTTTTTTCCAAAACTGTCTTTGACTCTTTCCCACTGTACATTTATTTTTCATTACACCAAAAGAAAAACAGAATGCGCAAAGTTGAAATTTGAAAAAAAAGATTGTATTGGCCAAGAATAAGCGAACACAAACAACAGATGTCTACCTTGTTTCTATAACCTATTCAAATCTAAAACAATGCATGGTCATAACACAATAAAATGTTTTAATAGATTCTATTACTGTTTGTATGGAAGCAATGTAGAAGATTTGTTTCCAGACCCAAACTATGTAGCATTCCCTTCGCATCCATCATTTAATGACTCTATCCCGTTTTATAGCACACATTAGAATTTAATAATTAATATTTCTTCGAGACATGATCGAAGCGACACTTGTCAACAGCGTTTTATACTGGACGTTTAACTTAACTTGGAGTTTGGAAATTCCTTTTCGATGCTTTCACCATACAGAGTGTGAGTTTGGCATGTTTTGCAGTAAATTCTCCCATATAGTGTATCAAAGGTCGGGTCATTCGTTCTTAATATAATTTGACGTGAAACTACTACTTTACTAATTGTACTTAACATTTCGTATAAATGTATTGTTTCATTTTCTGGTAGACGACCATTAATAATGTGGATTCCAAGACAAAATAAATATACATTACAGGCGGAATATACATTAGATGAAATGCCAACTTGTTCGGAAGCCCAGAGACTTCACTGAGGCGGACGAGCTTCTGTAATCGTAATCTCATATATCACACTATCACACTAACGACACAACAATGTCTCCGAGTATCTCATATATCACACTATCACACTAACGACACAACAATGTCTCCGAGTACGAGATCGAAAACCATAACATTCGAAAAATCTTAACCGAAGCACCAGTAGAAAATGTATATACTATCGTTATTGGGAGTCTTGTGATAATTATTCTACATGCAATCTAAAATCGGAAAATTATCTGCAAACGTAAATGTAAGCATTATTTTGTTATTACCAGTCTTTAATACTATCAGCATGTCGGACGGCAGGTCATTCAAATGTTGCGCTCGATCCACTTTTATCTGCAATCTTAATAGTTGTATTTTCTAATTTCTTGCGTCTAACGCGTCCAATCGGCTATCTTGTTGACCCGATATTGTAACAGTCAAACATAATCACGTATAACAAAGAGCTTTTGTTTTAAGAGAAAATGTTTATTTGAACGATTTATCAGTCTGGGTAGTTATCCGCAACAAAAGAATGTGATTCGCTCTCAAACAGCGCCTTTCCTACTTTTGAACCGCGATCAGTTTGTATCTCAATACAACATTGATCTGCTATTGCATCAGCCATGACTTTAAATTGTTCGGTTGGTATTTTGTGTACGATGTTCCGTTCAGAAGGATTGTGATGGTTGTTGAAATCATAACTTTTTCGTCGGTTCTATGCACATGCGTGCCAATGTTATCTGCAAAATTTTAAGTTATACTACAAAGAGGTTCCAGATTAATCAACGATGATTGCGCAGAATTAGAACTTGCACAGGAATCTAGTTTTTCACACTTTTAATTTCTTTTTGTATTAGATAGACGTTTTCCTTTAAATACTTTGTGAATGAAGCTCTTTCGATTACATGAATAAATAGCTGTGCAAAATCAAATGAGTTTCGGTATTTTACCACGTTACATTTAACACCTTTGAGTGTGACAAAATGTTTCCATTTTCTATGCGTTTGTCTTGGAAAATGGTAAACCGGTAAGCTTTCAATATTACTTCGTCGCCTTTTTGGCCAGCTTGACATAGCCAAGGTGGCATATTCATCCCGTGTATTGTTTATTTCCGCGAACGTATCTCGGATGACTTTTAAATTGTGCTCGTATTCTGAAATTACCAATCTAGTACCGGTGTATATCATAGAAGTGTCAATTAATAGTGTCCAAAGTGAAACGTGTGCTTATATATGAAACGTAATCAATCACGTTGCCTTGTCTTTAGTACGTGTTGTCTAAGACATAGAACACAGAATAACATTTTGTGATTAACATGTTAAAATTACCAACATCCTTTCGTGGTGAGTTTTACATTTTGCCAATTTTTTCAGAGTAACATATGGTGATGTAGACTAAGGTATGTTATCATCTCGCAAGACTATGTAATTTTTTGTGTGGTCAAGACAACAACCGTGCATTTAACACGATATCCTTTCGGCGTCCTTGAACACTTTCATGTGCACACCTTAAGCATACTTCATCGATTGCACATCTTGTACTTACCGGTAATTATCGTGTAAAACTATGGTGTTCATTGGCCAGTTTTTCTTCATAAAGCTCTTTATTGTGTACGTGTTACTAAATGATCGAACAGATGATGAAAGCAGAGACGTAGATACGTCGACGTCTCTGATGAAACCTAGTCATAGTTATAACCGCTGCAGATATCGCTATCATTATTTCCAATTTAAGAAAATCCGAGCAACGCCAAAATGTTGCGTATGTCATGAAAGTGAAAGTTGGCTGTGTCGAGCGTGAAAACCACATGGGTTTCTAATATTTAATATTTATTTTTATCTGTGTATGTATATAAGGGTCACACCAACAATTTATTGATTGCTATCTTTGAATTCTATGATTAACTAACATTCAGTTTATTACTTATATCAGCCAATGCTGAAGACAGAGTATTTGTTTTTATATTCGGTCATTCTACCAGTTTCCTTTTCGTGTGTAACAATTAAACGGTTTAAATATATTGACGTATCGAAAATTTATTCCGGAGAGGTCGTTGTGTTTACTTCTGTGGTCCGCATTCTAGCCAACATTCGGTGAAGAAGTCAAATATACTCGTTTGATTAGCCCGTCCGGTTTTGCCAACATGTCACAAGCACAAGGTGCTGTTTCTTTATCTTCGCTTTACGCGGAGTTAAATAAACATGGACAGAACCAAGACTTCGAAAGAGCATTAAAGATTGCAAATAAAAGTAAGTGTTTGGCCTTTCAAATAATCAAAATTGGTAATTTTATAATAAAACAAAACTCCGGATAGCAAATAGCATCCACCATATGCTAATTGATACTGACTACTGAGAATAGTAAACCATTTCGGTGGCATTGTTAAGGTTTTGAAAAGTAAGCCTGTTCCTTCTCCTATATAACATTATTTGCTACCCTTGTTTCTTATAAAAAGATTGAACAAAAACTTGTTACATTTTAAGAAGAATTTAAAAAAAGTTTTATTTATGTTTAAGTGTGTATAAAAAATGTTCAGACTTCAGTGAATCAAATTGTTCAAATAAGTTGGCCTCATGCCAGTTGCGATAGAGTATTCTCCTTTTTCGGTGTTTAGTTACCACTGGAGTAGTGAGTAGCTGAAATAATTTGCGTTCAGAATAAATCTGAACGCTGAAACTCCGGTCTGTAAAAACCATAACGAAAAATAAATACAATACCATACATGCCATACGTCCCGATCTCGGCTGGACAGTCCCGCTTTTGGGCCCTTTGTCCCGCCGTCCCGATATGAGACGATTTGTCCCGACATTCGTAAAAAACGATGTAAGGTCTATAGGTTCCCAATAAAATTCGCTATTCAAGCTCTGTTTCGCTAACACTTACCCCTCGCTAATCCCTTTATTTCCCCAATTAACAATCCGATTCTACTTATCGTGTGTACCAGTGTTGTTTATGACACCTTATCAGCGATTTATCGGCTAATTATTGATTTCATCAGGCATTCACACCATGGTGGTCTTCAAGATAGTGGTCGCTTATTGCTATCGATAGTTGTATTATAATGAAATAAATATTGAAAATGTGTTTATTTTTGTATTTGTTTGAAACAGTTAACAAAACAATTGTTTTGTGAAATTAACTCTACGTCATTAATGAGTCTTTTACATTCAATGCTTAGTTCATAAATAGCGGGATAATCCGAAAGTGCAATATACCAAAATCGCAACAAAAAGTCCAATAAGTGATACCCATCCTGTCTAGTGTAATTGGGTGTAATTGTAATAAAAACAACGAGGTGCTATGCATGACAGTTTGACCCTACACCAATTAAGCTAAAAACAACGAGGTGCTATGCATGACAGTTTGACCCTACTCCAATTAAGCCGCGACAATTGACAAGTAACAAACTGCGCATTGATACATGCTTAAAAAACAACGTGTTGTTATTCATGACAGTTTGACACTACCCCAATACAGCGACGGACAACTCACAATTCAGTTTAATCTGTGTATATAAGAAGAAAACAAAATATGATTATTAACATTAGAGAAAAATATTCAGAAAGAAGAAAGAGAAAAACTTGACCATAAAACGGTTGAGGCGTTGTTGAGAGTTAAAATGAAAACATAGACGGTTTGCTTCCACCAAAAACCTACCTCGGAAATGTGTACGGCCGCGCATTCCGTGTGTAACTGATGTAACTGTTCGGTAGACAGTTTACTGTAACCCATACTTTCAGTGTACTGGATAGCCTCCCCTGCGTTTATGTTTGTCATTAAAATAATGAGTATTGTCGTAATGTTCTAGATTTTGTACTCTAAAAAGATGAATATTATCCTCGTTGTTTGCTATTGTATTATTTTATAAAACTGTTATTGTTATGTTTTAGATTCCATGCTTCATATCAGATGTTTTATGTCTTGAATAAAAGTATCAATAGTTTTTGTTAGTACTTTACCAGTAAAGGTGGAATGATAGATCGTTTTAGGTGTCCCGCTTTTTGGTCAAATGTCCCGACAATTTTTAATGGAATGTCCCGCTTTTGACCAAAAAAATTATGGCATGTATGTACAATACTATTATGGGAATTACAGTATTTTCAAGTGTATATATCTAAAATCTATTCGTTGTTTGACAAATATGAACTAAGATCACAAAAATTACCTTTATTTCATTCAAAATCATAGACATTGAACGATCATTTTCTCAAAGGCATCCATTTTGGCATTGTTGTTGTTCTTCTTATTTCGTACCATAGCTATTTCGTACCTATTACTTTTGGGGTATTTCGTTACTGTCGATTCAAATATTTATCCCCACGCTTTTTGAAAAAAAGGTGGGGATATTGTGGTCATCTCCGCCGTCCGTCCGTCTGTCTGTCCGTCCGTCCTGGCCACTATCTCCTCCTACACTAAAAGCACTAGAACCTTGAAACTTACACACATGGTAGCTATGAGCATATGTGCGACCCTGCACTATTTGGAATTTTGATCTGACCCCTGGGTCAAAAGTTATAGCGGTTGGGGTGGGGCCGCGTCAGAAATTATCACTCATTTTTTTAGGTTATTTTACATTTACTTCTTTATTTCTACACCGATTCACTTCAAATTGATACTGGACCTCTTTTATGACAATACGGTCAATCTCAACCATGCATGGCCCCATTCCCAACCCTGGGGGGCCCCGCCCACATAGGCCACACCCACCAAAAATTTCCATTTACTATAATTTTTTCATTTCTACACGGATTCACTTCAAATTGATACTGAACTTTTGTTATGACATTAGGGTCAATCTCAACTATGCATGGCCCCAATCCCAACCCTGGGGCGCCCGCCCACATAGGCCACACCCACCAAAAAATTCCATTTACTATAATTTTTTCATTTCTACACGGATTCACTTCAAATTGATACTGAACTTCTCTTATGACATTAGGGTCAATCTCAACTATGCATGGCCCCATAACCAACCCTGGGGCCCCGCCCACATAGACCACACCCACCCAAATTGCCTTTACTATAATTTCTTCATTTCTACACCGATTCACTTCAAATTGATATTGAACTTCTCTTATGACAATACAGTCAATCTCAACTATGCATGGCCCCATTACCAACCCTGGGGCGCCCCGCCCACATAGACCACACCCACCCAAAATTGCCTTTTACTATAATTTCTTCATTTCTACACCGATTCACTTCAAATTGATACTGAACTTCTCTTATGACAATACGGTCAATCTCAACTATGCATGGCACAATTACCAACCCTGGGGCGCCCTGCCCACATGTCACACCCACCCAAAATTGCCTTTTACTATAACTTCTTCATTTCTACACCAATTCACTTCTAATTGATGATGAACTTCTCTTATGACAATACGGTCAATCTCAGCTATGCATGGCCACATTACCAACCCTGGGGCACACCTAGGTCAAACATTCGGCGTGGGGATACGCGTCGGCCTCTGCCGCGCCATTTCTAGTTTGAGTTATAATAGTTATAATTATTCTTTTGCTTCTTCTTCTTTTTATGATTATTATTTCTAATTTCATTTCTTACTGTTTTGTGCATATTGCACACTTTGTTTGTTCGAACTCAGTTTCAAACATAGTTGAATTTAACCTCCACCAAGGTAGATAACATGAACCTTTACTATACAGGATTTATATTGGATGAAACAAACCTGAAATATAGTTTATTAACAGGTAAATTTCGATTATTTTGCTCATTATATACTATTTAGGCAACGTTCTTTCATAATAGTCACAAATATGTGTGTATTTAAATTCAGGAGTGATGCGACCAAAATTCGTGTCGGAACTCTCGCTATTAAAAAGACAGAGTGGACTATTGACGCCAAGAGTCTGCCAAAGCAAAAATCATCAAAAGACTATATGGCGGCAATTTATATTGACTAGAGTAGTGAGTGTTATTGAAGGTGTGTTTGGAACTAGAGGCTTTGCATGGATAAAGCCCCATAAACACTCAAATATCAACAAATGTTTTGTACAATATTTTGTAAAATAAAGTTAACACATAGAAAATCAATGATCTTTATTGAAATAGCCAAAAGTTCAATGATTTAATGATTTAACAAGATACAAAATGCTTTCTCCTTTTTTTTATGTGTGTGACAATATATTCCATGTGAATTTCCTGCGACAATCATTTACAAGCCAATTTGATATTTGCTTCGGGCAGCGTCGGAAGCACGACATAATTCTCATGAGAAGCATCTAAGATGCTATTTTCTCATACTAGCTCATGAGAAGCACCTAAGATGCTGTTTTCTCATACTAGCTCAGGGGTTCCACTGGCCCAAAAAAAGTTGTCGCCACTTTTTGCGGCGTGAATACTGTCAGTTATTCCACCTTATTAATAAGAACAATCATTTTAAGAAACCTTACTACATTAATGTCATTGACTATATTATCACTTTAAAAAGTATGTTATTTCATAAAAAAAACAATAAGTACCTTCATAAGTCATACCTTCATAAGTCTTAATAAGCTTTATTTGTATATAAATAACAATTTTTTCAACTTGATAAACAACACCGATAACCAAAATAATATAATAATGTTAACATCAATGTATTAAACAGTATGCTGCATAAATGTTTCGAAATTAATTATTTAAACATAAAATCACACCAATGTTCATCATTTGAAAGGGAATCAGAAAATAAAGCATCTCACTTCAAATTGTTTAACAGTTATATTTGGTCATTTGGACATGATATACATCAGCTTCTGTTGTTAACAAGTTTTCTGTTAGTGGTGGATGATTTCCAGGTTCAATTAAATGACTGTTGTTCACGCCTTTTTCCTGACAGAAAGGCCCAGATAATTGCCACAATCCATTCTAGTTGCCTGAAATAACATAAAACATATTTTTACAAACTATCAACATCAAACCAACACATAAATGTCCCTATCTTTAAATGTCCGAATTTAACATATCCGAAATATAGTACATCAAGTGAATGTTTTATATTTAATTCAGAATTTGTTGTTATCTTACTCAATTTTTATCCTTCCCAGAACATTACAATAATGAATCTATTAAACAGAAATGCTCACAAAAACCTGTTGAAACAAGTTTTTATTCGTTGATGTGGAGAAATTAAATGCTTTTGCCAGCCCCATGGTTTTGATTTTAACAAAGAAATAGCGGCCCTAATAATCATTATAATTATTGATCGTCGTGACAGTTTGTCCCCGTGTTACTTAACTTATTGCTCAATATCATAAAGGAGCCGTTAATCCGATAATAACCCCCATAAAACTTGACAATAGCAGTAACAAGAAATATCTTTAAAAAAGATATACGGCGTAAATAGTTTAATGAATGATATCAAGTATAGCGAATGTCTTTTTCTGTGCAGTTCTTAGCTGCATCACACGCAGTACGGGATGTTACGGGGAGTTTTCGCGGCTTATTTTACATTATAACATATTGCTGGTCATAAACCTATAGATACAAAACAGAAAACCAAAAGAAGAATGGAAGTGAAATTTAAACATATGAGTCAACCGGCCACACGAGAAGTATCCGTATTTATAGGCGCGTTCTTCGAACAAACCTGTTTTAGTGGTTTGTCGGGCATTGCTATTTGATTCGATTATTAACAGTATCAATTATCATCGTGCTAATGCTTAAAGTGATATTATGGGCATTTTGCACTGTTGAATTGAGCTGAAAAGAATTAACAGGTCAAAATAGTTAGTTAAAATGTGGTTACTGATTAATTATCTGCAACTACCAGTTGTTTATAAAAATATATTTTATATTCGATATTCTTACGTGACCCACCCAGTCCTGTAAGCTGAAATGATCCGTAAAACAATTTCGTGTCTTTGTGTCGTATGAACAAATCTGCACTAAAACTAAATTTAGGTTCAACTCGTAAACGCATGATCAGTTGTCAAACGAAAGTACGGTTGATATTCAAATGCATTATTTTTCTCTTTCTGGTATATTGTTTTAGTATGATGATGCTGCATTAATTAATATAAGTGTATATGAAGTAGAAACATCAAAAATAATCAACGGTTGCGATAGACACCTATAAACTGTTACATGCTCATAATATCACTTTAGTACATTAGGCAATATGGACGAATAATTATTGTTAAATTTATCAACAATAATATTTATCATTGTATTGTTGAAAACACATTAAGAATCTATTATTTACATACCATAATTATATTGCTGAATATCTTCATTTAACATATTTCTGGTCTAAAGAAAATTCCAGGTCACCTAGTTCACGGATAGCGTCTTTATTATATAACGATTATTTTACTGGCCGCCAACTCCGGTGATGACCTGTATATAAACTCTGAATGTCCGCGAAATGACCCGATATACCTCGCGGGTTGAAATGCAATGCTTTAAAGTGAGGCCTCGCTTCCATTGCTCTTTATACTTTTACATGTTAACATGTTGACAGGAATAAGGAAGTAAGAACTAAATATGAGAAAATAGCCTTTTAAGTATAAACGCTCTTGCGCTGGTAATACTCTGAAAATAAAAGGTGTGCGCACAAACTGTATTGATGTCGAGAATTGAGTGTAAAACTGTTCTATCTATAAAGCCTTTTCATTCGAGATAAAATTGTTTCATACAGTAAAACAGTGTTACAAAGACGCGGATATGTTTCCAATGTTCTGGTGGTAAACTCAAATCAGCCAATGGAATAAATGAAGTGTATTCATTCGTATCTAGCCGCGGGAAATTTTATTGGAATTTTATTGGACACTTACAAAGGTCAGGCTAAGGTGAAAAGCTGGCTTATGCAGCTTACGCCGAAAAACACCGTTTGTAACACTTACACGCTTCGGTGATTTCTAATGCACTCTGCACTGTAGGTCGCTTACATCGTCGTAAGTCAATATTTACAACTGACAGACGCTGGCCGCTATTGCTCGGTCGCGTGCTTTCGACTCGCAGTACATTTTCGCAATCGTGATACATCGGCTATCTCGGATTCCTCCGTAAGATAGGCCTCGTGGCCAACGGTCGCCATATTGCCTTGTATTACTACTTTACTACCCAAAAGGTTGTCAGTCTATTGTTATGAGGCTGTATACGATGCGCGTTGAACTAGCGCCAAACTTTTTACCGAAACTTTGATATTAATAGCACTATTAACGTTCATTTGTGTTGCATTTTGACCTATTATCCAAGTGATTTACTTTTCCATTATTATTTAATCACCCTATCATCCAATTTTTAAGATGAAATTACGGTGTTTACAAAACCAACCAAACCGAAAGTGAAACTGGATGCATTACGTTTCGCGATGTAAACATTAAATATTTGTTCAGTTTGAGGAAGCGAATCGATAATAGACGTTGGAATATGTATGCAATACAGACTATCATTGCCGATTGTAATACTGGCTAAAAAATACCTTTTATGACAGGTCATGTATAGAACGTTAATCAAATAGTGACCATAAATCACTACAAATGTCTGGGTTGTTCATTAATATAATTAATGCACGTTTCTGATCTAATTGCCTGTATCTAAATGTAATTACCATGATATTGATACAATTAAAACGTTTTTTTTTCATAAATTAACATTACATGTTTTATTTTTATCATTTAGGGAATATATAATTGTATCATTATCATCATTAAATATTCTGAAGATCTAAATTATCATGATTACTTTAAAGTAGAATTTTTAAATTTTACTCATTATTTTTAATGAATTTGCACATTTGCTTGATTCAAAATAAAATGTATTAATAAGGGTTTCAGTTGTTAGTTTTAACCCATTTTTAGTTCGATTAAATTTAAAGTACTAACTACGTACATGTATGTGAAATGCTCTTGAGTTCGTTTCCTGGGCCTAGAACCAGTACTTGGGTGTCTCTTGGAGATTTCTTAAGAATGCTCCCACACTGGGGATCACACCAGTGACCTCCAGAGCATTATACAATTGAGGATGCATCAAGATTAAAAAATGGTACATGTATAAATTAATAAAGAATCAATAACAATCAGAAACTGTGCATTTTTTTCAGTATTGTGTGAAAGGATTTAAAGTAATTATGTGTTTTTGAAATATGATTTATGTGAATTTGAATAAATATATAAAATTTAGTGATTTTCTCAGACAAAACTGTTTATTACATACTAAAGTATTCAGAATGTATTATTGTAATATTCATTCAAATTTTTTAGTACAAAAAGCACTTTTCCCTGGCATTTGTATTTATAGTACTTACATATTTTATAATTCTGACAGCATTTATAAACTGTGTTCATGCAAGCATGAAACCGGTTTCATTTTTTTAGTATTTAAACAAGAGGGCCATGATGGCCCTGTATCGATCGCTCCACTGCTGAAAAAAGGCTGAAACAAATTTCTCTGCATGTGCAAATACTTAAATATAGGCCCTATTTAAGCACATGTACACTTTTGTGACCTTCTGGGCTGGGTCAAATTTAACCCCAGGGGCATAATTTGAGAAAACTTTGTAGAGGACTACTATATCTCACTACATACAAAATGTGGTAGCCCTAGGTCCTAGAGTTAAGGACAAGAATATTTTTTAAGTTTTCACAAAATAAGCAAGATATAAGCGTATATAATGTTCAATTTTGTGACATGCGGTTCAGGATCAAATTTGACCCAAAAGGCATAATTTGAACAAACTTGGTAGAGGACTATAAGATGTTACTGCATACCAAATTTGGTAGCCATAGTCCAAATGGTTTTCGACAAGAAGATTTTTAAAGATTTCACAAAATAGGCACTTTAAAAGCGTTTATTCAATTTTGTGACCCCCCCCCCCCCCCCGGGGCAGGGTCAAAGTTGACCCCAGAGGCATTATTTGAACAAATTTGGTAGAGGTTTATTAGATGTCACTACATACCAAATTTGGTAGCCCTAGGCCCAATGGTTATGGACAACAAGATTTTTAAAGTTTTCACAAAATAGGCTCCATATAAGTGTATGTTCAGTTTTGTGACCCCGGGCAGGGTCAAATTTGACCCAAGGGGCATAATTTGAACAAACTTGGTAGAGAACTATAACATGTCACTACATACCAAATTTGGTAGCCCTATGCCTTATGGTTAAGGACAAGAAGAGTTTTAAAATTTTCACAAAATAGGCACTATATAAGCATATAATTGATTTTGTGGCCCCCGGGGCAGGGTCAAATTTGACCCCTGGGGCATAATTTGAACAAACTAAGTAGAGGACTATAAAATGTCTCTACATACCAAATTGTGTAGCCCTAGGCCTTATGGTTATGGACAAGATTTTTTTAAAGTTATCACAAAATGGGCATTATATAAGCATATGTTCAATTTTGTGACCCCCGGGGCAGGGTAAAATTTGACCCTAGGGATTAATTTTGAACAAATTTGGTAGAGGACTATTAGATGTCACTATATACCAAATTTGATAGCCCTAGGCCGGATTGTTATGGACAAGAATTTTTTTGAAGTTTTCACAAAATAGGCCTTATATAAGCATATGTTCAATTTGTGACCCTCGGGGCAGGGTCAAACTTGACCCCAGGGGCATAATTTGAACAAACTTGGTAGAGGATTATAAGATGCCACTACATACCAAATTTGGTAGCCCTAGGCCCAATGGTTATGGACGAGAAGATTTGTAAAGATTTCACAAAATATACCCTATATAAGCATATGTTCAATTTTGTGACCCCCGGGGCAGGGTCAAATTTGACCCCAGGGGTATAATTTGAACAAATTTGGTAGAGGACTATTAGATGTCTCTACATACCAAATTTGATAGCCCTAGGCCCAATGGTTATGGACGGGAGATTTTGAAAGTTTTCACAAAATAGGCCTTATTTAAGCAAATTTTCAATTTTGTGACCCCCAGGGCAGAGTCAAATTTGACCCCAGGGGCATAATTTGAACAAATTTGAAAGAGGTTCACCCCAGGAACATTCCTAAGAAATTGGACCAGTAGTTTAGGAGAAGATGTTTAAAGGAAAAGTTAATGCACGGACGCACGATGGACACAGGACCTTTGGCCAGTGGAGCTAAAAATCAAATTAAACATTTAGTTTTGATGTAAAATCAGTTTTTATATGCAAGTGTCTATTTCACTTATTAATTAAAACAGCATATTATACATTATTGAAAAGATTATTCCAAGCTTGATGTCATATTTCAACTTTGCATAGTGTAGTTAATTGAACATTGTATTGAACTGTATGGGCAGCTATATTTTTTAATTTATGTATGATGTATTATACAAAATGCATTATTTCTACCACAAGTAGACCATATAAGGCCTACTGCTACTAAATAGGCACTGGTATGAATTTGACACTGTTTTTGATGCTCTTACAAAACTTTAATTATTACTTCACTTTAGTATATTAAATAAGTTTTTGTTCAACATTTTTTGCAAAAGAGTGTCTTAATGCATTTGAAAATATACTTAAAACAAACTAAAAATGCATTTTAACATACCTTTTTCCTGGTAAAGTGTATTTGGGATGATAAAAAATACACTTGAAGAGTATTAATGCTGGAAAAATGCAGAAAAAAATACATTTGTTTCTGTTAGAAGTGTGTCTGGTCTGCATTTTTAAGTATATTAAATGCACATCAAATGCAGATAAATACAATGCCAATACTGTTACATGTATTGTAATGGACATAAAATGCACTTGTTCTTGTATTTAAATGCTTTAGTGAATTGAAATAACCTTTTATAACGTTTTAACAATTAATTATACCTTTTTATATAAATTTTCTTTTGAAATGTGACACTTAATTGATTTTTGCACCACTAGTAAGAGATATAATTTGTGCTCATATTGCTTTATCATTACACTATATAATATCATTTGTTGTATGAAAATTACCCGTAAAATTCATGTGAAAGCTCAAGAGATCAATAGCAGCGTGCTATACCCTGCTCCTTTTTACATGACTTGATGGTATTTAGTCCCCAATTCTACATGGCCAAGGGCAAATTAATGTGCAGATTTGACAAATAAGTCATAACTGGAATCAAATACCGTATTTTACCATGTATAACGCGCTACCATGTATAACGCGCATGCGATTTTTTAAAGCCAAAATGGAGAAAAAAAGAATTCAAGACCAAAAACCCGAAAATTTGGCCGAAAATGGCCGCCATTCTTATATTGCGCAATCATTTAATCTGAGTTTTTCGGGCGCTTAATTTTTTGTTTTAAAGTAGGGAGCGTTTTTACGATCAGGAGCATGGGTTGCATAGCACTATATTTTTTGATAATTTTTTTATTCTCTCGTGAACACCGATATGTCCTTATTGCTGCGCACTGCGCGTGTTTTTTCAAGACCCCTACGCGTTAAATTCGAACCACCATTACCTTTTACTCACATTTGAACAGTGTACCATTTTCATTACCTGCCGCTCACAACATCGTATGACATCTTCTTCTGCAGACCCGCAACATCGCAATGTCCAATTTTACGCAAATCGTCCGTGGATCCCATTTTATTTTTCATCGACTTAAATATTTCCCCATTAAGAGATGCTCCCCATTAAATCCAGTTTGACCCGGTATTTCGCGCCTTCACTGCGTCTAGTTGATATCATTTGTTTGTCTCTATTGAAAGAAAATAAAACGAGTCTATATCTCTATTGTTGGTTTGTAACCTACGTAGTATACTCGCACAGTAGCATATTTATGCAGAGATCGGAAAATGATTGATAAACGTATTCGTCGTTTCAATGCTTAGGGCCGAGTAATTTCGGCAAACCGGAACTCAACCTACGTAATACACTTGCTCAATTAACCGTTGAACTCCACCTCCGTTTTCTTCAAAAGGTTCGAAGGCGGAGCTTTGCACGTGCTATTATTTAATTGGACGATTGCCATTGAGGAACAAACACAATTGGTTCGGCATGTTGATTGCTAGACAAAGGAAGCCAATTTTGTCAGCGAGAAACTTGTCGCTTTATTGCTTCAGACAGGAAGCGGCTTTCCTTTGATGACGTCAAACTGTCAATTCACATAGAGTGCAAATTTTCGGAATTGCTAACATTAAACTTTGGATTAAATTATCAAAATAAAGCAAAAGCGAAGTTGAAAAATATGATTGAAATAATTAGCCTCAGTTCAAATAAGACATTTTGCGTTGTAAATCAACGAGTTTTCATGACAACAAAAACTACAATACCGCGACGCACGGGGATCGATATAGCTCGATTTTTTTAATGAACAATCAATGAAGAAGTGTGAAAACACCAACAAAGACATTTTTTTCATCTTTTAATTTTTGTCAAAACTGTTACTACCCCGTTCATTCCTAACCTTTCCCGCTATATGTTGTTTCGACAACGGCCCCTTCAGTCTATAACATTATAGGGTGTAGTTTTCTGCAATAACAAAAATGGCGGCAATTGTGAAGATTTACGATTACGAAATGGATTTTTTGCAATTTAGCAACTAGGAAAGCGTTGTGTCAATGTATTACGCGCACTGAATTTTTATTTTGAAATTTGAAGGTAAAAAACCGCGCGCTATGCATGGTAAAATACGGTAGGCAGACTTTCATATTACTTGTATTTAATTATCCCCACGCTTTTTGAAAAAAAGGTTGGGATATTGTGGTTATCTCCGCCGTTCGTCTGTCCGTCCGTCGTTCGTCTGTCTGTCTGTCTGTCCGTCCGTCCTGGCCACTATCTCCTCCTACACTAAAAGCACTAGAACCTTGAAACTTACACACATGGTAGCTATGAGCATATGTGCGACCCTGCACTATTTGGAATTTTGATCTGACCCCTGGGTCAAAAGTTATAGCGGTTGGGGTGGGGCCGTGTCAGAAATTATCACTCATTTTTTTAGGTTATTTTACATTTACTTCTTTATTTCTACACCGATTCACTTCAAATTGATACTGGACCTCTCTTATGACAATACGGTCAATCTCAACCATGCATGGCCCCATTCCCAACCCTGGGGCGCCCCGCCCACATAGGCCACACCCACTAAAAATTTCCATTTACTATAATTTTTTCATTTCTACACGGATTCACTTCAAATTGATACTGAACTTTTGTTATGACATAAGGGTCAATCTCAACTATGCATGGCCCCAATCCTAACCCTGGGGCGCCCGCCCACATAGGCCACACCCACCAAAAAATTCCATTTACTATAATTTTTTCATTTCTACACGGATTCACTTCAAATTGATACTGAACTTCTCTTATGACATTAGGGTCAATCTCAACTATGCATGGCCCCATAACCAACCCTGGGGCCCCGCCCACATAGACCACACCCACCCAAAATTGCCTTTACTATAATTTCTTCATTTCTATACCGATTCACTTCAAATTGATATTGAACTTCTCTTATGACAATACAGTCAATCTCAACTATGCATGGCCCCATTACCAACCCTGGGGCGCCCCGCCCACATAGACCACACCCACCCAAAATTGCCTTTTACTATAATTTCTTCATTTCTACACCGATTCACTTCAAATTGATACTGAACCTCTCTTATGACAATACGGTCAATCTCAACTATGCATGGCCCCATTACCAACCCTGGGGCCCCGCCCACATAGACCACACCCACCCAAAATTGCCTTTTACTATAATTTCTTCATTTCTACACCGATTCACTTCAAATTGATACTGAACTTCTCTTATGACAATACGGTCAATCTCAACTATGCAAGGCACAATTACCAACCCTGGGGCGCCCTGCCCACATATGTCACACCCACCCAAAATTGCCTTTTACTATAACTTCTTCATTTCTACACCAATTCACTTCTAATTGATGATGAACTTCTCTTATGACAATACGGTCAATCTCAGCTATGCATGGCCCCATTACCAACCCTGGGGCACATCTAGGTCAAACATTCGGCGTGGGGATACGCGTCGGCCTCTGCCGCGCCATTTCTAGTTTAAATCATGATCTGAATTGCTCTTTGGCAAATCTTCCTTGGTCACAGAATTCAACTGAATTTTGTTCACGTTGTAGTGATTATATTTTCAATATTTATCAGACAACATCTTTCTTCAAAAGTTTAACATGATTGCTTGGTTAATTTAGAAACAAGATCAATGCATCATAACATAAAATGAAACTAGAAATGGCGCGGCAGAGGCCGACGCGTATCCCCACGCCGAATGTTTGACCTAGGTGTGCCCCAGGGTTGGTAATGGGGCCATGCATAGCTGAGATTGACCGTATTGTCATAAGAGAAGTTCATCATCAATTAGAAGTGAATTGGTGTAGAAATGAAGAAGTTATAGTAAAAGGCAATTTTGGGTGGGTGTGACATATGTGGGCAGGGCGCCCCAGGGTTGGTAATTGTGCCATGCATAGTTGAGATTGACCGTATTGTCATAAGAGAAGTTCAGTATCAATTTGAAGTGAATCGGTGTAGAAATGAAGAAATTATAGTAAAAGGCAATTTTGGGCGGGTGTGGTCTATGTGGGCGGGGCCCCAGGGTTGGTAATGGGGCCATGCATAGTTGAGATTGACCGTATTGTCATAAGAGAGGTTCAGTATCAATTTGAAGTGAATCGGTGTAGAAATGAAGAAATTATAGTAAAAGGCAATTTTGGGTGGGTGTGGTCTATGTGGGCGGGGCGCCCCAGGGTTGGTTATGGGGCCATGCATAGTTGAGATTGACCCTAATGTCATAAGAGAAGTTCAGTATCAATTTGAAGTGAATCGGTGTAGAAAAGAAGAAATTATAGTAAAGGCAATTTTGGGTGGGTGTGGTCTATGTGGGCGGGGCCCCAGGGTTGGTTATGGGGCCATGCATAGTTGAGATTGACCCTAATGTCATTAGAGAAGTTGAGTATCAATTTGAAGTGAATCCGTGTAGAAATGAAAAAATTATAGTAAATGGAATTTTTTGGTGGGTGTGGCCTATGTGGGCGGGTGCCCCAGGGTTGGGATTGGGGCCATGCATAGTTGAGATTGACCCTAATGTCATAACAAAAGTTCAGTATCAATTTGAAGTGAATCCGTGTAGAAATGAAAAAATTATAGTAAATGGAAATTTTTGGTGGGTGTGGCCTATGTGGGCGGGGCGCCCCAGGGTTGGGAATGGGGCCATGCATGGTTGAGATTGACCGTATTGTCATAAGAGAGGTCCAGTATCAATTTGAAGTGAATCGGTGTAGAAATAAAGAAGTAAATGTAAAATAACCTAAAAAAATGAGTGATAATTTCTGACGCGGCCCCACCCCAACCGCTATAACTTTTGACCCAGGGGTCAGATCAAAATTCCAAATAGTGCAGGGTCGCACATATGCTCATAGCTACCATGTGTGTAAGTTTCAAGGTTCTAGTGCTTTTAGTGTAGGAGGAGATAGTGGCCAGGACGGACGGACAGACAGACAGACGGACGGCGGAGATAACCACAATATCCCCACCTTTTTTTCAAAAAGCGTGGGGATAAAAATGTGTGATAGTAAAAATGGCAGCAAAAAAGCACTAGATTATCTGCCTTAAATCTTAGACGTTATGTTGATGTATTGGAATTTCTCATAAATAATGTGTTCCATAGTTGTATAATTGTATAGTCGCATGCATGAGTGTTATCAATGTCACAATACCAATAAAACTTTAAAGCCTATAATTTACTAAAACAATTTGAAGTTTGATGTGTGTTTTTTTTCAAGATCTGTTATATATAATATATATATATATATATATATATATATATATAAATATATATATATATATATATATATATATATATATATATATATATATATATATATATATATATATATATATATATATATTGTTGAAAAGTTAACATGCAATAAGTTTACTGTAATTAAGTGACAAATAGTTTTACTGATTTGGTTGGATGCATATATGCAGATATATCATGGTTTGTGCAGAGGACAGTAGCAAAAACAAGAGCTGTCTCTGTAGGATGACATACGCCCCCAATAAAAGCTTTGATAGAAGTCATGAGCATTTTTCAAAACCTAAACGCCGACCCTAAGTTCAAGGTCAAAGGGGTCAAAATTTGTGTGTATGGGAAGGTCTTGTCCATATACACATGCATATCAAATATGAATGTTACATCTGAAGCGACATAGAAGTTATGAGCATTTTTTCGAAACCTAAATGCAAAGTGTGACGGATAGACATTGCGATCACTATATGCCCTCATTTGGGAGCATAAAAATGTGTTTCACATTGTTTTGGTAAATTAGTAATGTAGTTAAAAGAACAGAATCATCAATTATAAAGTTATTGATTATAAAGTGTTGCTGGCATATTTGATGCATTCATCTAGCTATAAGAAGGTCCCTGTTTTATCCCCACTGGCACTGAGCGAGGGTTCTCAAAATCTTTAAACAATATGAATAAGTACATATAGGGTCGAGAAAGCCTTGTTGATATGGGGGCTAAACACCTGAAATCAAAGCGACCCAGGTTAAAGGCCGAGGCCAAATAAATAAACCAGAGGCCGCATGAGCCTGCTATACTCTGAACAAGTATTGTTTCTTCTCAGAAAACTGGCTTAAGTGTCTTACTAAGCTTTAGACTTTGAGTTTCAGTGCAATCTATCTAAAATAAATTGGTTAAATTAAATAATAATTTGTAAAAAATAAACATTCTGCACAAATTCAATTATTTACTTTACCTGTGTGCATGAATCATTTCAGTCTTGATGGTTAGTGAACTATGTCAAAAGCACCATAGCTATGAAACACTTGTATTTTGAATATTGCAATGTTCCACAGAAATGATGCTGATGATAATTCTACACGATCATGACATGAACAATGATGAATTATTAGATATATTTCTAAATTCCATTTCCACCAACAATTCGGTTATTCCACTACCAGTTCACATGCTTCGTACACAGTTGAAAATAACACTATTCCACTCAACAACCGTGACACATGTACTAACTTTTTCAACTTTTCGCAATTAAAATTGTCTTCTACTGTTATTGTTGTTGTTGTACTTTTGAAAGTAGTTCGAAAGATGGCGACCATTAACCCAGAGATTGATTTATGAAATAAATCGTCTGCTGATCCAGAGTGTACATTTTCGGATAGGATTTTACCGATTTTTTTAAATTCGCCACTTAAAAAATTGGAGCCACATTTAAAAATTTAGCGCCATTTGGCGCCAATGGCGATTGACAGCGGAACCCCTGCTAGCTCATGCAGGGCCCTCACACTACTTTAGGGGAAGGGGTCCGCAGCCCTTAGGAGGGGGAATTTTCGCGGCGTTTCCCTTTTTGGGGGATTTTTTTACTTACTCTCTTATTATTTCATTTGTACATGTTTGCACTATATTCATTGCATTTTTCATAATTTAGTATGTTTGAAAAGATTAAATTGAAATAGATTTGAGATATAATAATCATGAGACACATCTTTCTATAAAAATTTTTTTTTTTATTTTTTTTTTTTATCTTTTTTTTAGGGGGAATTTTTCCCCCCAAAAGGGGAAAAAATTATACTTTTCAGGTGGGGGACTGCAGATTTGATAGATTGAGGGCCCTGTCATGACTAAGAATGAAGTAATGACGAGTCTGTAAGTGCTATTTAAATGGAAAATAATGTATACATGTATATTGCTCTACTTCAGTTCTACAGGATTACCCCACAGAGGTTGAAGCTTTCCAATGCAAAGTGGTCTGTCTGATAAACCTGGAGAAGTTTCAGGACGCCCTCTCGGCCATCAACAAGGAAAAGGCCTTGCACAGGTTCATGTTCCACTACCATTGAGCCGCGTTCTGAGAAAACTGGGCTAAATGCATGTGCGTTAAGTGTCGTCCCAGATTAGCCTAATCAGGGACGACACTTTCCACTTTTGTGGTATTTTTAGTTTCAAGTCCCTCCTTATCTAAAATCAAGTTTAGATGGAAAGTGTCGTCCCTGAGTGATAAGCCTGTGCGGACTGCACAGGCTAATCTGGGATGACACTTTACGCACATGCATTAGGCCCAGTTTTCTCATAACTAGGCTGAATTGAGGATCCATGGCAGGCTTTATTAAACGAGGCATTTAGCCATTAATCCTTTACCACTTAGATACATATTTTGACGCATTTGTAGTCCCTTAGAAAGTTACATTTAATTCAAGACATTTCATACTAGATTCAAGTTTAAAAGGCTTCCTTTCAAACCCTAAGATACTGATGAGCAGCAAACAGCATAAAATTTGAACAGACTGCGAGTTAATGGCAGGCTGTTCTGGTTTTATGCTGGTTGCAAAAGCCATTTTCACTTCACTTCTTATGGGGGAAAGAGTTAACAATTCTGGTCTTGTTTGTTTGAGGGAGATTTCCTGTATAAACATGTTTTAAGCATGTGTACTTAAGATGGTCTCTGTTTGAGCTTGTCCGGACTTTTTGAGACCAAATTCAAAAGGTGTCCTATGAGATCATGATGATGATCATATAAAGTACGACTCAGTGCAAATTTTCAGTTCACTTTACTGGAATGTGTGAAGAGTAAAATTTAAGCAAATACTTATACAAATACTTAATTTTCTAGTTTTTAAGATAGTTTTTACTGGTTCATTTAACATATTGGCATTCAAACTGTATTTTTCCAGTAATTTTGTATCATAACTGATGCTACTTTAATAATCCAGTTAATTACATAACATATACATATATGAACTATATGCTTTTTATGCCCCCCTTCGAAGAAGAGGGGGTATATTGTTTTCCACATGTCGGTCGGTCCGTTTGTCTGTCCACCAGATGGTTTCTGGATGATAACTCAAGAATGCTTAGGCCCTTGATCATGACTGGCAGATGACCCCTATTGATTTTCAGGTCACTTGGTCAAAGGTCAAGGTCACAGTGACTCGAAATAGTAAAATGGTTTCAGGAAGATAACTCAAGAATGCTTAGGCCTAGGATCACGAAACTTCATAGGTACATTGATCATGACTGGCAGATGACCCCTATTGATTTTCAGGTCACTAGGTAAAAGGTCAAGGTCACAGTGACTCGAAATAGTCAAATGGTTTCCGGATGATAACTCAAGAATGCTTATGCCTAGGATCATGAAACTTCATAGATACATCGATCATGACTGGCAAATGACCCCTATTGATTTTCAGGTCACTAGGTCAAAGGTCAAGGTCACAGTGACTCGAAACAGTAAAATGGTTTCCGGATGATAACTCAAGAATGCTTACGCCTAGGACCATGAAACTTCATAGGTACACTGATCATGACTGGCAGATGACCCCTATTGATTATCAGGTCACTAGGTCAAAGGTCAAGGTCACAGAGACTGGAAATAATAATATGGTTTCCTGATGATAACTCAAGAATGCTTACGCCTAGGATCATGAAACTTCATAATAACATTGATCATGGCTGACAGATGACCCCTATTTATTTTCAGGTCACTAGGTCAAAGGTCAAGGTCACAGTGACTCGAAACAGTAAAATGGTTTCCTGATGATAACTCAAGAATAATTAAGCCTAGTTATAATGATGTTATATATTATTTTGGTTATATGTTAATTTTAACGCCAAATAGTATGTAACATTTTGACGTTGTTGCAATTGAGGTCATGTGATTGTGACGTCATTTCCTTTATTTTATTACAAAATGTTTACTCCTGATGAAGGTCTTTGACTGAAACGTTGAGTGAATAGATATTGAAAAACAATGAAGTTGTTTCTCTGTTTTATTAGCCGGATTTTTTTCGAAAAAATCTCGGCTTATAGATTGATGTTGTCGGGCGGGCGGGGGGGGCGGGCGGGCGGGCGGGGTGGCGGCGTGCTCGAAAATGTTAAAGTTCTTATTTCATGGTATAACTTTGGTATGCTTGGACCTAGAGTCTTCAAACTTGACATGAAGGTTGGCCAGGATTAACAGATGACCACTGGTCATTTCAAGGTCATTCATTTGAAGGTCAAGGTCACTGTGACCTTCAATATAAAAAATGTTAAAGTTCTTATAACTTTGGTATGCTTGGACCTAGAGTCTTGAAACTTGACATGAAGGTTGGCCATAACTAGTTAGTAACCACTGGTCATTTCAAGGTCATTCATTTGAAGGTCAAGGTCACTGTGACCTTGAATGTAAAAATGTTAAAGTTCTTATTTCATGGTATAACTTTGGTATGCTTGGACCTAGAGTCTTCAAACTTGACATGAAGGTTGGCCAGGATTAACAGATGACCACTGGTCATTTCAAGGTCATTCATTTGAAGGTGAAGGTCACTGTGACCTTCAATATAAAAATGTTAAAGTTGTTATAACTTTGGTATGCTTGGACCTAGAGTCTTGAAACTTGACATGAAGGTTGGCCAGAACTAGTAAGTAACCACTGGACATTTCAAGGTCATTCATTTGAAGGTCAAGGTCACTGTGACCTTGAATGTAAAAATGTTCAAGTTGTTATAACTTTGGTATGCTTGGACCTAGAGTCTTGAAACTTGACATGAAGGTTGGCCAGAACTAGTAAGTAACCACTGGACATTTCAAGGTCATTCATTTGAAGGTCAAGGTCACTGTGACCTTGAATGTAAAAATGTTAAAGTTCTTATTTCATGTTATAACTTTGGTATGCTTGTACCTAGAGTCTTCAAACTTGAAATAAAGATTGGCCAGTACTAGAAGATGACCACTGGTCATTTCAATGTCATTCATTTGAAGGTCAAGGTCACTGTGACCTTAAATGTTAAAATGTTAAAATTGTTATAACTTTGGTATTCTTGGACATAGAGTCTTCAAACTTGACATGAAGGTTTGCAAGCACACTTAGATGACCACTGGTCATTTCAAGGTCATTCATTCTAAGGTCAAGGTCACTGTGACCTTGAATGTAAAAATGTTAAAGTTCTTATAACTTTGGTAGGTAAAAATGTTAAAGTTCTTATTCCATGTTATAACTTTGGTATGCTTGTACCTAGAGTCTTCAAACTTGACATAAAGGTTGGCCAGTACTAGAAGATCACCACTGCTCATTTCAATGTCATTCATTTGAAGGTCAAGGTCACTGTGACCTTCAATGTTAAAATGTTAAAATTGTTATAACTTTGGTATGCTTGGACCTAGAATCTCAAACTTGACGTAAAGGTTTGCAAGCACACTTAGATGACCACTGGTCATTTCAAGGTCATTCATTTCAATGTCATTCATTTGAAGGTCAAGGTCACTGTGAACTTAAATGTTAAAATGTTAAAATTGTTGTAACTTTGGTATGCTTGGACCTAGAATCTCAAACTTGACGTAAAGGTTTGCAAGCACACTTAGATGACCACTGGTCATTTCAAGGTCATTCATTTGAAGGTCGAGGTCACTGTGACCTTGGATGTAAATATGTTAAAGTTGTTAATGCTTTGGTATGCTTAGACCTAGAGTCTTCAAACTTGATATGAAGACTATCATTCAAGCTTGGATCATATTTATGTGCCCAATCTATCTGCTAGAACTGGTGTGATAGAAACCTTTTGGAGTGATCATAAGGCTGTCTGGATTTCTGTGTAGGTATGTGAAAGCAAAACAATAAATAGTATTATTTCATC
Source organism: Dreissena polymorpha (assembly GCF_020536995.1). Classification (NCBI taxonomy): domain Eukaryota; kingdom Metazoa; phylum Mollusca; class Bivalvia; order Myida; family Dreissenidae; genus Dreissena; species Dreissena polymorpha. The sequence goes on from NC_068362.1 coordinate 48,853,540, forward strand.
TAAGTTTATTTTCTTACATTTGATAATGAAATTGATGGAAACTTCAAACAATATCTTACTAATTTGCCAATAAAAAAATTGAGATCAAACTTTCCTAATTGTCAATTCAAGTTCATATTTGTGACCTTAAATGTTATTGTTGTTCATGTATATGCATGCATTCAAAACATAACACAAGGTTTGCTCATGCCTTAAAAAGTACTTACATTTCATTTTGACCTTTGAACAATATTTCAGTAATTTAAGTATTGCATTGACAAAAACACGAAAGGTACTTTCCTGTCATTTAAATCAAAAATCCGGCTTCAATGCGGTCATCTCCGACCGCGGAACTCTTGTATAATTATTTATTGAGCAAATACTTATCAAATCTAAGCTGACAAGTTACAACAAATAATGCTGTGACAGCATTTCAAAAAAACATTATAATTTACAAATCTATTAACGTCTGACTTAAATTGGATTTTTTAATTATTATATTTTGTGTGTTTTGATTTTTTGCATTTTCATTCACTGTCAGGCTAGTGTCAGAGTGACAAAAGTATAGAAGCCAAAGGCAATACTACTTACCAGTAATTAAATAGACAAGTGTTGGACACAACAGTTGTTTTACTTCCTTGTTTAAGACTTGAAGTGGACAGTACATTAAGACTTGAAGTGGACAGTACATCCAGTATCTTTATTATAAAGCATTTAACAGTGTATAATGTGACCTTGGAATAAGCAATCAAACTTTGAATGGCTTTGCTCAGTGAAATATTCTGCTTTGCAACACACAATGATTCAAATAGTATCCTTTGTTCATAATAAACATACCTGTCGCTCAATATGGTTCTCCATAGCTGTGCCCATGCAATACATTGACACAAATTAAAATTTACTGTTTTACCTTGCCAATGCATGGTTGAACTCAGTTTCCTTTGAATACTTGTACTGGTGTTGAATTGTGTTCATGCAATGCATGGGCACAGTTTTCATTCAGGTGTTTTGTAGTCCTGGTATACATGTGCATGAACAGAACTCCTCATCCAAATGAAAACTGTGTCCATGAATTGTGTGAATATAGTTCAACACCAGTACAAGACTTGTACACAATTTCCCCCTGTATACTTGAAGTATACAGGAGAAACTGTGTTCAAGCATGGAGAGTTTTGGAGAACCCTATTGGACAAAAGGTATGTTTATTATGGTCACCGACACTCAATGCACTGTTCATTTGGTTTTAAGGTGACTGAATAGATTTTCTACCAAAGGCTAATATGCTATGTGCCTATTTAATAAGCTTTACTTTAATTTACTGTTTAGTGTATGCAAATTAAGGCGCAATATATACTGTTCTCTAATACAATTGTTTAACATGTAAGTAACTCCAACCGATCCAGACAATGTTTTTTTTTTTTTGACTCTTTAATGTTTAGGCTGTAAGCTACATTCAGAAGTCAGTTGCCTCCCCTGTCCAAAGGTGTTCATGTGTTTTCCTCCTCTGAGGTGTTTACTAAATTAATTTCACGGTGTCAGCCTATGCCCCTCAGACTACTTATCAGTTAACCCTTTACCACTTAGATACACATGTACACATTTTCACGCATTTGTAGTCCCTTAGAAAGTTAAATTTAATAAAAAACCTTTCTTAATAGATTCAAGTTTTTAAGGCTTCATTTTCAACCCTTAGATACTGATGAGCAGCAAACAGCATAAAACCTGAACAGACTGCGAGTTATTCTGGTTTTATGCTGTTTGCACATAGCCATTTTCACTGTGCTTCTAAGACGGAAAGGGTTATCTTATAAATTTGCAGCCACGTGCGATTTGAGAAGGCGTATTGTGAGTACCGACTGAACAGGACAGAGGAAGCTGTGTCCACACTGAGGGCAGGGGGAGATAACCTGGACAACAGATGCAAGGAGCTCCTAGCACAAGTGGTGTGTAACCTAAATCTTTATAGGCACATTTATTATACACACATGTGCATTATTCCAGAAATGAAATGAATCTCATAAAATACAATAATCAATCAGATTTTCAATGAGGATAAAATAAGGTAATCAAATTAATAAAATTTTCATATTAAATACTTGATTTTGTACATCCAGTTATCAATATGGTATATTTTATATCCATGTTTTGGCACATGACACAATGATTGAATGAAACACATATAAGCAATATATGAGCATTGCACTTCTAAAAAAACTCCCTTTAGAATGCATGTTTGTGGTTTGGACCCTGTATACTGGTGTTATATTTGAGTTAAAGTGTATGTTTTTTATGTCCCCCACTATAGTAGTGGGGGACATATTGTTTTTGCCCTGTCTGTCTGTCTGTTGGTCTGTTGGTCTGTTTGCGCCAACTTATACATTTTGCAATAACTTTTGCTATATTGAAGATAGCAACTTCATATTTGGCATGCATGTGTATCTCATGAAGCTGCACATTTTGAGTGGTGAAAGTTCAAGGTCAAGGTCATCCTTCAAGGTCAGAGGTCAAATATATGTGGCCAAAATCGCTCATTTTATGAATACTTTTGCAATATTGTAGATAGCAACTTGATATTTGGCATGCATGTGTATCTCATGGAGCTGCACATTTTGAGTGGTAAAAGGTCAAGGTCAAGGTCATCCTTCAAGGTCAGAGGTCAAATATATGTGGCCCAAACCGCTTATTTTATTAATACTTTTGCAATATTGAAGATAGCAACTTGATATTTGGCATGCATGTGCATCGCATGGAGCTGCATATTTTGAGTGGTGAAAGGTTAAGGTCAAGGTCATCCTTCAAGGTCAGAGGTCAAATATATGTGGCCCAAATCACTTATTTTATGAATACTTTTGCAATATTGAAGATAGCAACTTGATATTTGGCATGCATGTGTATCTCATGGAGCTGCACATTTTCAGTGGTTAAAGGTCAAGGTCATCCTTCACAAGGTCAAGGTCATCCTTCAAGGTCAAACGTCATATAGGGGGACATTGTGTTTCACAAACACATCTTGTTGTAGCATTATCACAGATAGACTGTCAAGTAAGGACTAGTGTAATGATAATAATAAAAATAATATCATGAATACTCATAATTTATTAAGGTAGCGCACCTCTAATGGGCACATATCCAAATATAATCTAATGAATTATTTTCTTAATCAGCATCATTTCACTGAACTACATGCAAATTTGTAGGTAGGCTTTCCATGCTTTTTAAAAAAATATACCGATTTTTTCAAAACCACCCCCACGCTCGGCTTTTGTCCAGTTTATTTTCACCCCTGGGGTATATAAAAGTTCCATAATTCATTCAAATTTCCAAATATGGGCATGCAGTTGGTGTGTACAGATGCTGTAAAGGTGTTTAAAGTTTAAACAAGATGAAATAAGTATTCTTTTACAGACATTTATTTTTTACAAATTTTTATCTATGGAAGAGCACCATGAAATGTAAGTGATTTCAGTCAAGTAAAAATTGGGTCGGTTAAAAACAAAGTGTCATAAAATTCAAAATACCGGTAGTATCATTTAAGTCATATTTTAAACTTAGTTTTTATAGAAACACTATATACAGCAAAAATACCAAGAACTAGACAGATTTACCGTTTACTTTTTGAAATAAAAATAAAAATGCAACATGCATGGTTCGTATTTTCAACAGTAAATCACCCAATTTTGCCATAACATTGTTTTAATTTTAATAATTGAAAAATGTGCATAAAAATTGCAACATATTTAACAATAAATATAGCTTATATGCCATATTAAATCAAATTACGTTAGAAAATAAATAAAACGCGTCGCAAAAAAGTATACGTCATCGGCAGGATTCGAACCTGCGCGGGAATATCCCAAAAGATTTCTAGTCTATGGCCTTAACCACTAGGCTACGGCACCTAATAGTAGGCTCTTCAACCTTCGAAGAAATCGCGGGAAATCATTAGAGGTGCACTACCTTAAAATATATATTTTGATAAAAATTGAAGACGCGTGCCATATTCAATCGGACTGCTTTTGGGACTCCTCCTTTTTCCTATGGGACTCCTCCTTTTGCCTATGGGACTCCTTTTTCCTATGGGACTCCTCCTTTTGCCTATGGGACTCCTCCTTTTGCCTATGGGACTCCTTCTTTTGCCTATGGGACTCCTCCTTTTGCCTTTGGGACTCCTCCTTTTGCCTATGAGGCTCCTCCTTTTTCCTATGGGACTCCTCCTTTTTCCTATGGGACTCCTCCTTTTTCCTATGGGACTCCTCTTTTTTCCTATGGGACTCCTCCTTTTTTCCTATGGGACTCTTTTCCTATGGGACTCCTCCTTTTGCCTATGGGACTCCTCCTTTTGCCTATGGGTTTCCTTTTACCTATGGGACTCCTCCTTTTTCCTATGGGACTTCGCCTTTTTAGCTCGACTATTATATATGAAATATATATAGTGGAGCTATCCTACTCACCCCGGCGTCTGCGTTAGCGTAAGAGTCTGCGTGCAAATGTTACAGTTTTCGTACTACCCCAAATATTTTCTTTCTCCCTTCACATATTGCTTTCATATTTTGCATACTTGTTTACCAACATGACCCCAACCTATAAACAAGAGCAGACAACTCTATCAAGCATTTTGTCATAATTATGGCCCATTTTCCACTTAGAATATGCAGCAAATGTTAAAGTTTTCGTACTACCCCATTTATTTTCATTGTCCCTTGACATATTGCTTTTAAATTTTGCATACTTGTTTACCAACATCACCCCAACCTATAAACAAGACCAGACAAATCTATCAAGCATTTTGTCATAATTATTGCCCCTTTTATACTTAGAATATGCATATTATTGATAAATCTATGTTGAAGTTTGCGTACTACCCCAAATATTTCATATATCCTTTGACATATTGCTTTTATATGTTGCATACTTGTTTACCAACATGACCCCAACCTATAAACAAGAGCAGACAACTGTATTAAGCGATTTTTAAATAATTATGGCCCATTTTACACTTAGATAATTGAACATTTTGCTTAAATTGCCATAACTTCTTTATTTATGATCACATTTTATTATTACTTTGACAAAACAACACTTACCTGAATACCACAATGGATTCCACCCAAACAATACCCAACGCCCCTACCAGAATCCCTTCCCCCCCCCAACCTCACCCCCCCCAATTTTTTTTTTAAACATCATCTAATAAATTACCACACCCCACATTATACCCCCCTCTCACCCCCACCCCCCCTACCCCCCCACCCCCCCCAAAAAAAAAGTTTTTATTTTTTTTAAACATCTAATAAATTACCACACCCCACACTATACCCCCCTCTCAATCCCCCCACCCCCCCTACCCCCCCAATTTTTTTTTAAACATCATCTAATTAATTACCACACCCCACATTATACCCCCCTCTCCCCCCCTTCCCCCCCTACCCCCCTCCCCCCCCCAATTTTTATTTTTATTTTTTATTTTTGAAACAACGTCTACTAAATTATTGAATATGAACAATTTCCCCATGATGGCTTACCTTATACTGTCAAGCACTCGAGCTGGCTGTCCTCTGACAGCTCTTGTTCCTATGGGACTCCTCCTTTTTCCTATGGGACTCCTCCTTTTTCCTATGTGACTCCTCCATTTTCCTATGGGACTCCTCCTTGCCTATGGGACTCCTCCTTTTTCCTATGGGACTCCTCCTTTTTCCTATGGGACTCCTCCTTTTGCCTATGGGACTCCTTTTTTCCTATGGGTCTCCTTCTTTTGCCTATGGGACTCCTTATTTTGCCTATGGGACTCCTCCTTTTGCCTATGGGACTCCTCCTTTTGCCTATGGGAAACCTCCTTTTGCCTATGAGGCTCCTCCTTTTTCCTGTGGGACTCCTCCTTTTGCCCATGGGACTCCTCCTTTTTCCTATGGGACTCCTCCTTTTTCTATGGGACTCCTCCTTTTTCCTGTGGGACTCCTACTTTTCCCAGGGACTCTCATGTTTTCCTGTGAGACTCAAATGTTTTCCTATGGGACTCCCAAGTTTGAGATCCCTGATTATGAGACAACTTTATTTTACATATTTGGTGACAGTGTTCTCCAGAAGCACGAGCAGCCTGCGATTTAATTGGTTACTAACAATCTTGTCGCCGACTACTTTTCCCCTAAATATCAATTCAAAACATCACACAACTGTTTTAGTTCTTAGTCGCTGGCTACTTAGAAAATATAACTGGCTACTCAAATTTTTATGGAGAACACTGTTGATGAACAACAGTATAGGTTACTTTTAGTAAAATACAAAAAATAGTTTTTGCTCAAAATGGTCGCTATAACATCATTCCTGAGAATGTATATTTATATTGATGTACCTATATCATAGTTGTACAGACTGGAGGAGTACCAGGAGTGCTATGACCTGTATCGAGACCTCATCAAGAATTCTGAAGATGAGTTTGATGAGGAGAGACAGACCAATCTGGCAGCCGTCCTGGCTTCACTGCAGCTGTGGAACGCACAAAATGTGGTATACAGGCAATCTTTCTTGAGAACATTGCTATGCAGTGTTTGATATTTTGTTCTAGCCAACTAGTTCCTTTGTCATTGAAATTCTTTACCTTTGAAAGATTTTTAACCAGGTTTTCCGAAGAAAAAAACTGGTTATTAGATTGGCGTATGTCGGCGGGCGGGCGGAACAAGCTTGTTCGGGCCAAAACTATGTCGTTCATTGTGAGATTTTAAAATCATTTGGCACATTTGTTCACCATCATTGGACGGTGTGTCGTGCGAAAGAATTACATCGATATCTCCAAGGTCAAGGTCACACTTTGAGTTCAAAGGTCAAAAATGGCCATAAATGAGCTTGTCCGGGCCATAACTATATCTATCATTATGTGATTTTATAATCATTTGGCACATTTGTTAACCATTATTGGACGGTGTGTCGCGTGAAAGAATTACGTCAATATCTCCAAGGTCAAGGTCACAATTTGAGTTGAAAATCTGGTTTTTGTGACAATTTTGTCCGTCCCTTGTTATAATGTCGTTTAAAGTTGTATCCTTAAGGAAATTTCTTTAGCCTAATGCTGAACATTTCAGCCATTTGCCTAGTTAGTGATTCAGACTTTTGTTTTATGCGTAAGGTTATTGTAAAAATATGAGAGTTAATAAGAGAAATAAAGGATAGTATCATGGTGGACCATGCTCTTATAGTTTTTCATAAGTTGTCCTATTACAAGTGTAAAGTCACAGCCTTTTTCAGATTGAGGCTTTGTACTTGGAACATTAGATAAGTAAATATTATGTCAGGAAATTATGCTGGTTTAAAGTACATATAAAAACAAGAAGTATAACATTGATTTTTTCAAATATTGATTTACATGAATATGAACAAAAACATGAAAATCTTACAGTAAGACTTTCAGGAAATATATAAGGCAAGTGATAATATGACACAATATTATCCCTTGAATGCCAGATGGTTCATCATTTTATAAATGAGCAGTGCTCTTTGGAAAGGGGGTTTAATGCATGTGCGTAAAGTGTCGTTCCAGATAAGCCTGTGCAGTCAGCACATGCTAATCAGAGATGACACTTTCTGCTTTTATGATATTTTCTGTTTAAAGAAAGCCTCTCTTTAGCAAAAATCCAGTTTTGGCGGAAAGTGTCGTCCCTGATTAGCCTGTGCAAACTGCACTGGCCAATCTGGGACACAACTTTATGCACATGCATCCCAGAGCGGGGCTGATTTGCTGTATGTATAGTGATCCAAATTTGTTGTCTTCAGGAGGCTCCTGCGTTCAGCGAGGGGCTGATTTGCTGTATGTCTAGTGATCCAAATTTGTTGTCTTCAGGAGGCTCCTGCGTTCAGTGAGGGTCTGATTTGCTGTATGTCTAGTGATCCAAATTTGTTGTCTTCAGGAGGCTCCTGCGTTCAGCGAGGGGCTGATTTGCTGTATGTATAGTGATCCAAATTTGTTGTCTTCAGGAGGCTCCTGCGTTCAGTGAGGGGCTGATTTGCTGTATGTCTAGTGATCCAAATTTGTTGTCTTCAGGAGGCTCCTGCGTTCAGCGAGGGGCTGATTTGCTGTATGTCTAGTGATCCAAATTTGTTGTCTTCAGGAGGCTTTTGCGTTCAGCGAGGGCTGATTTGCTGTATGTATAGTGATCCAAATTTGTTGTCTTCAGGAGGCTCCTGCGTTCAGCGAGGGCACGTATGAGCTGTGTTACAACCAGGCCTGCTATCTGATTGGACAGGGAGAATACAAGGCAGCCGAACAGAAGCTGAGACAGGCTGAGGGTAGGTGGTGTGCAGTCTTTAGTTTGGATACAATTTGTTTTGTCTGGCATTGACCATAGATTAAAATTAAACTTGCAATGTTTTCGCAACATGTAGTAAGATAGGATTTCTATATTTTATTGACAATGTTTGTAGCCATTTATAAGATATGATCATCTTTTTGATCTATTGTGAGTTTGGAGGCTAAATTTCAGTTTGTAGGAAGTAATATGATGAGTTTTTATTATGTTTAAGTAGGTATTACACTATAATGACAAATTGATCATAATTTTATGCTTGACATAAACTTTGCAGCTACTGAAGCATTGTGGTTAAGAAGCAATTAGTTAAAGAATGACTTTGACTTGTTATATACATTTTAAATTGAAGAACTGCTTTTAAAGACGGACTGGTAATAACCATTGCAAATAAGAGACTTTATTTCCAATTATTTTTCTGTGGACAGCGATGTGCAAAGAGAGTCTATCTGATGATGGAGACATACCAGAAGAGGAGCTGGATGAAGAGCTAGCCATCATCCGTGTCCAGCTGGGATATCTACTGCAGCAACAGGGCCGTGTGGCAGAGGCCAATGTGCTTTATAACACGGTCATGAAAAGCAAGTGAGTGCTCTATAACATGGTCACAAAAAGCAAGTGAGTGCTCTATATAACACGGTCACAAAAAGCAAGTGAGTGCTCTATATAACACGGTCATGAAAAGCAAGTGAGTGCTTCATTATACGGTCACAAAAAGCAAGTGAGTGCTCTATATAACAAGGTTATGAAAAGCAAGTGAGTGCTTCATTATACGGTCATGAAAAGAAAGTGAGTGCTTTAACATGGCCTTGAGAAGCAAGTGAGTGCTCTATAACACTGTCACAAAAAGCAAGTGAGTGCTATATAAAACGGTCATGAAAAGCAAGTGAGTGCTCTATAACATGTTCAAGAAAAAGCAGGTGAGTGCTCTATAACACTGTCACAAAAAGCAAGTGAGTGCTCTATAACACTGTCACAAAATGCAAGTGAGTGCTCTATAACACTGTCACAAAAAGCAAGTGAGTGCTCTATAACACTGTCACAAAATGCAAGTGAGTGCTCTATAACACTGTCACAAAAAGCAAGTGAGTGCTCTATAACACAGTCACAAAAAGCAAGTGAGTGCTCTATAAAACGGTCACGAAAAGCAAGTGAGTGCTCTATAACACTGTCACAAAATGCAAGTGAGTGCTCTATAACACTGTCACAAAATGCAAGTGAGTGCTCTATAACACTGTCACAAAATGCAAGTGAGTGCTCTATAACACAGTCACAAAAAGCAAGTGAGTGCTCTATAACACTGTCACAAAAAGCAAGTGAGTGCTCTATAACACTGTCACAAAATGCAAGTGAGTGCTCTATAACACTGTCACAAAAAGCAAGTGAGTGCTCTATAACACAGTCACAAAAAGCAAGTGAGTGCTCTATAAAACGGTCACGAAAAGCAAGTGAGTGCTCTATAACATGGCCTAGAAAGCAAGTGAGTGCTCTATAGCACGGTCACAAAAAGCAAGTCAGTGCTCAATAACATGGCCTTGAAAAGCAAGTGAGTGCTCTATAACACGGTCAAGAAAAGCAAGTGAGTGCTCTATAACATGGCCTTGAAAAGCAAGTGAGTGCTCTATAACACAGTCACAAAAAGCAAGTGAGTGCTCTATAACATTGTCACAAAAAGCAAGTGAGTGCTCTATAACATGGTCAAGAAAAAGCAAGTGAGTGCTCTATAACACAGAATGAAAAGCAAGTGAGTGCTCTATAACACTGTCACGAAAAGCAAGTGAGTGCTCTATAACACGGTCATGAAAAGCAAGTGAGTGCTCTATAACACTGTCACGAAAAGCAAGTGATTGCTGTATAACACAGTCATGAAAAGCAAGTGAGTGCTCTATAACACTGTCATGAAAAGCAAGTGAGGGCTCTATAATATGGTCACAAAAAGCAAGTGAGTGCTCTATAACACTGTCATAAAAAGCAAGTGAGTGCTCTATAACACGGCCACGATAAGCAAGTGAGTGATCTATAACACAGTCATGATAAGCAAGTGAGTGCTTGATAACATGGCCTTGAAAAGCAAGTGAGTGCTCTATAACACTGTCACGATAATCAAGTGAGTGCTCTATAACACGGTCACAAAAAGCAAGTGAGTGCTCTATAACACTGTCACAAAAAGCAAGTGAGTGCTCTATAACACTGTCACAATAAGCAATTGAGTGCTCTATAACACGGTCACAAAAAGCAAGTGAGTGCTCTATAACATTGTCACAAAAAGCAAGTGAGTGCTCTATAACATGGTAAAGAAAAAGCAAGTGAGTGCTCTTTAACACGGTAATGAAAAGCAAGTGAGTGCTCTATAACATTGTCACATAAAGCAAGTGAGTGCTCTATAACATGGTCAAGAAAAAGAAAGTGAGTGCTCTATAACATGGTCACAAAAAGCAAGTGAGTGCTCTATAACACAGTCACAAAAAGCAAGTGAGTGCTCTATAACACAGTCACAAAAAGCAAGTGATTGCTCTATAACACGGTCACAAAAAGCAAGTGATTGCTCTATAACACGGTCACAAAAAGCAAGTGATTGCTCTATAAAACAGTCACAAAATGCAAGTGAGTGCTCTATAACACTGTCACAAAAAGCAAGTGATTGCTCTATAACACGGTCACAAAAAGCAAGTGAGTGCTCTATAACACTGTCACAAAAAGCAAGTGATTGCTCTATAACACGGTCACAAAAAGCAAGTGAGTGCTCTATAACACAGTTACAAAATGCAAGTGAGTGCTCTATAACACTGTCACAAAAAGCAAGTGAGTGCTCTATAACACTGTCACAAAATACAAGTGAGTGCTCTATAACACTGTCACAAAATGCAAGTGAGTGCTCTATAACACAGTTACAAAATGGAAGTGAGTGCTCTATAACACTGTCAAAAAATGCAAGTGAGTGCTCTATAACACAGTTACAAAATGCAAGTGAGTGCTCTATAACACTGTCACAAAAAGCCAGTGAGTGCTCTATAACACAGTCACAAAATGCAAGTGATTGGCTATCAAACGAGCCTCATTCTGGGAACTGTTGGCTTAATACATTTGTGTATAAAGTGGCCCCAGATAAGCCAGTGCAGTCTGCACAAGCTAGTCTGGAACAACACTTTATGCACATGAATTAATTCCAATGTTCTTAGAAGGTGGCTTAAGCCTTACATGAATTGTTTGTATGCTATATGAAATGTGGGATTTTTGGTGTAGATGTACATGTATGTGTCCTGTTCTATACATGTTAACATGAGGAAAATTGTGTCACAGATACAAAATTCCAAAAGTTTATGTTAGTAAGGTTTTTATCAACAAGAACACACATATAAATGTATTTGAGAACTTTTATCTAGATATTTCTTCTTTTTCATGTTTTAATGAAAAATAAAATCATTAAATTGTTATTATTTATTTTGTGTAATGTATTTAATATTTTTGTCACTGTCATTGTTCACGTTCCATTTTAGGCCCTCTGATGTTGGATTGATGGCAGTGCTTTCCAACAATCTTGTTGCAATTAACAAGGTAAAGCTTGTGTCTTTGTTTATAGAATTTAATTTTATTGCGATTTTTAGCTCGACTATTAGATATGAAATATATATAGTCGAGCTATCCTACTCACCCCGGCGTCGGCATCCCAATCCGTTGCAATGTTAAAGTTTGCGTACCACCTCAAATATTTCCTATGTCCTTTCACATATTTGCTTTTATATTTATGCCCCCCTTCAGAGAAGAGGGAGTATATTGCTTTGCTCATATCGGTCTGTCGGTACGTCCACCAGGTGGTTGTCAGATGATAACTCAAGAACGCTTTGGCCTAGGATCATGAAACTACATAGGTACATTGATTATGACTCGCAGATGACCCCTATTGATTTTGAGGTCACTAGGTCAAGGTCACGGTGACCAGAAATAGTCAAAATGGTTTTTGAATGATGACTCATGAACGCATACGCCTAGGATCATGAAACTTCATGGGTAGATTGATCATGACTTACAGATGACCCCTATTGATTTTGAGGTCACTAGGTCAAAGGTCAAGGTCACGGTGACCCAAAATAGTAAAATGGTTTCCGTATGATAACTCAAGAACGCATACGCCTAGGATCATGAAACTTCATGGGTAGATTGATCATGACTGGCAGATGATCCCTATTGATTTTGAGGTCACTAGGTCAAAGGTCAAGTTCACAGTGACCCGAAATAGTAAAATGGTTTTCGGATGATAACTCAAGAAGGCATACGCCTAGGATCATGAAACTTCATAGGTAGATTGATCATGACTTGCAGATGACCCCTATTGATTTTGAGGTCACAAGGTCAAAGGTCAAGGTCACGGTGACCCGAAATAGTAAAATGATTTTCGGATGATAACTTAAGAACGCTTTTGCCTAGCATCATGACACTTCATAGGTATATTGATCGTGACTCGCAGATGACCCCTATTGATTTTCAGGTCACTAGGTCAAAGGTCAAGGTCACAGTGACAAAAATCGTATTCACACAATGGCACAGTGCTGTGCAAGTTTACCAAGTTATATTTGACATGTTAAATCAGCTGGCCTGAGAAATACAAGCAACTATTTAGTTCCAATGTGGACTTGACTATAGGTTAAAGACTTTGCAGGTGAATGTGTTGAACAAACTGAATGATCATTTCAGGACCAGAATTATTAACCAGGTTTTCCGAAGGAAAAAAATGGTTATTAGATTGGTGAATGTTGGCGGGTTGGACAAGCTTGTCCCGGCCATAACTTTGTTGTTCTTTGTGAGATTTTAAAATCATTTGGCACATTTGTTCACCATCATTAGACAGTGTGTCCCGCGAAAGAATTACGTCGATATCTCCATGGTCAAAGTCACACTTTGAGTTCAAAGGTTAAAAATGACCATAAATGAGCTTGTCCAAGCCATAACTATGTCATTCATTGTGAGATTTTAAAATCATTTGGCACATTTGTTCACCATCATGGGGCAGTGTGTTGTACGAAAGAATTATGTCAATATCTCCAAGATCAAGGTCGCCACGACTACAAATAGATTAATTTTGAAACACAGGGGGTTAATTATAAACAATCAGTTCAGTTTGAGTTGTCTTTCTTTATCAGACTTTTTTTATGCCCCCCGATCGAAAGATCGGGGGTATATTGTTTTTTGCCTGTCATTGTATGTGTGTGTGTGTGTGTGTCCCAAAACTTTAACCAAAACTTGAACCTTGGTCATAACTTTTGCAATATTCAAGATAGCACCTTGAAATTTGGCTTGCATGTGTCTCTTATGGAGCTGCACACTTTGAGTGGTGAAAGGTCAAGGTTACCCTTCAAGGTCAAAGGTAAAAAAAACAAATTCAAAAACTTTAACAAAAACTTTAACCTTCTTCATAACTTTTGCAATATTGAAGATAGCAACTTGATATTTTGCATGCATGTGTATCTCATGGAGCTGCAAATTTTGAGTGGTGAAAGGTCAAGGTCAAGGTCATCCTTTAAGGTCAAAGGTCAAATTTATGGCTTCAAAGCGGCGCAATAGGGGGCATTGTGTTTCTGACAAACACATCTCTTGTTCACATTGAAAACCTGGTTTTGTGACAATTGTGTCCCTTGTTTTCTTTAAATCTTTGTGCACATGTTTCAGGACTATTGTGTCTTTAAGTTCAATCTGTTTGCCCTTATTTCAGGACCAGAATGTGTTTGACTCTAAGAAGAAGATGAAGGTCGCCACAGGGAGCAACCTGAAGCATAAGCTGTCAGCCATACAGAGACGAGACATTGACATCAACCAGTGTCTGCTCTACATGTACACCAACCAGGTCAGCTGCTAGTTACATGTGTCTTGTTCTGAGAAAACGGGGCATAATTCATGTGCGTAAAGAGTTGTCCCAGATTAGCCTGTGCAGTCCGCACAGGCTAATCAGGGACGACACTTTCCGCTTAAACTAAATTTTCCGTAAAAAGGGACTTCCTTTAAACGAAAAATACCTTTAAAGCGGAAAGTGTCATCCCTGATTAGCCTGTGCGGACTGCACAGGCTAATCTGGGACGACACTTAATGCACATGCATTTTGCCCAATTTTCACAGAACAAGATGATTTATGAGATTTTTTGTGGCATAAGGAACTGTAGGCATACATGAACCTTTGTTTCGGATATATGACATTGCTGCAAAAGGAAATGTTTGTACCATTGAAATCAACCTTTGTTTGGACATACTGAATTGTTTTCTAGAATGCACGTAGTTTCACCTGTGACATTCTTTAATCTTTGCTGATTAACATGTTATGTCCAAGATGAGTTATTCGGTTAGTGCTAAGCTTCAACATGTGGCCCATGAGTACTAGCACTAGTGTTCCTGCAATAGACCACTGACCCATTATACCCTTACATTTATCTCCTATTATCTTTGATGTTTGTTGCACGTAGGCTAACCAGTATGTCACCACAAGATCACAGATGAGAGATACTCTAACACCTATCTCCTATTATATCTTTTGTTTGTTACATGTAGGCTGACCAGTGTCACCAGCTGGCCAAGCAGCTCCAGAAGCAGTTCCCGGACATAGAGACCCCAGTACTCATAGAGGCTGCACAGTTTGCACGCGACAAGCAGCTCACTGAGGCCATTGACCTTCTCACGGTAAGCTTTCAGTGGTGTCTTGTTCCGAGAAAATTGGGCTTCATCTATGTGCATACAGTGTCGTCCCAGATTAGCCTGTGCAGTCAGCACAGGCTAATCAGGGAAGACACTTTACGCTCTTATGGTATTTTTCGTTTAAAGGAAGTCTCTCCTCACCAAAAATCTAGTTTAGGCGGAAAGTGTTGTCCCTTATTAGCCTGCACAGGCTAATCTGGGACAACACTTTACGCACATGAATTATGCCCAGTTTTCTCAGAACACGACACAGTGAATCCACTCTTCTCGTTTCTATACTTTCTGTGTAAATGTTTCTCTTTTTGTTTAAATCAGGAAATCTTCATGTTTTTTATACCCCTATCCCCCTTGAAGAAGGCAGCATAAAGCGGTTGCAGTGTCTGTAGGACTGTCCAAATATTTCATGGCTCAGCTTTAACTGGCCATATATTGAATGTTTTTGAAAATAGCTTCACAAATGCTACCAATATAAGAGGACATTTAGCATGCGAAATTCATCAGGTTAAAGGTCAGAGGTCAAAATTAAAGTTTGGCCAGAAAAAACAGCTTGTTTTTTACATAAGTGGAGTGTTAAGACAAAAGTGCAATGTGGACAGATTCATGTCCTATGGACACATATCTTGTTTCACCGGCATCTCAAAGGTGAAATACATCAAACAAAATTAGTTGTGAATTTATTTTTATACCCCAGAAGGGTGGCATATAGTTTTTGAACAGTCTGCAAGTCTGTCTGTCTGTCAGTCAGTCTGTCCGTCCCAAAACTTTAACATTGGTCATAACTTTAGCAATATTGCAGATAGCAACTTGATATTTGGCATGAATGTGTATCTCATGAAGCTGCACATTTTGAGTGGTGAAAGGTCAAGGTCAAATGTCATCCTTCAAGGTCAAAGGTCAAATATATGGCTTCATAGAGCGCAGAAGGGTGCATTGTGTTTCTGACAAACACATCTCTTGTTGTAGTCGAAGATGGGTTTAAATGCTATTAAACCTCTCTTATTTGTGAATGTGATCCCTATTTGTAAAAGTTTCTTGATCTTTCCTGAAAATTTCAATGATGAAAAAATCAAGTTTATCGAACCAAAAATATCAGAATTTGACTTCTGACATAACAAGGCAAAGAATATCAACATGCAAACAAAATCGTGATCAAGATGTGTTACACTTCACCACTATCAATTCCACTGTTCTATAGCAGTACGCATGTGTACATGTCCTGCAGGCCTACACAGGGTCCAGGAAAGCCGACCTGATAAGCCTCCCTCTGGCTGTGTGTCAGCTCCACCTACAGATGGGCAGCATTTGCAAGGCGTGTGATGCCCTGAAAACACTCGGCGAGTTCCAGTACAAGCCCGGTGTGGTGAGCCAAACTTTACATCACTTCTTTGTTATAGTTTAACCCTTTACCACTTAGTTACCTATTTTTCACCCATTTGTAGTCCTTTAGAAAGTTTAATTTAATCAAAGACCTTTCTTATTAGATTCAAGTTTTAAAGGCTTCATTTCCAACCCTTAGATACTGATGAGCAGCAAACAGCATAAAACCTGAAGAGACTGTGAGTTACTCGCAGGCTGTTCTGGTTTTATGCTGTTTGCACATAGACATTTGCACTTTGCTTCTGAGTGGGAAAGAATAAACAAATTTTTGTGATAAACATTTTCTTGATTATTTAGTGTGTGCTTTTTTGTAAGAATGTGTGCTTTGAATGTTACCATATGACACATAATCTATGTAGGTCAAGATACTTTTTTTATTCCCCCGGATCGAAAGATCGGGGATATATTGTTTTTGGCCTGTCTGTCATTGTATGTGTGTGTGTGTGTGTGTGTGTCCAAAAACTTTAACCAAAACTTTAACCTTCTTCATAACTTTTGCAATATTGAACATAGCAACTTGATATTTGGAATGCATGTGTATCTCATGGAGCTGCACATTTTGAGTGGTGAAAGGTCAAGGTCATCCTTCAAGGTCAAAGGTCACACAAAAATTCCAGAACTTTAACCAAAACTTCAACCTTCTACATAATTTGTGCAATATTGAACGTAGCAACTTGATATTTGGCATGCATGTGTATCTCATGGAGCTGCACATTTTGAGTGGTGATTGGTCAAGGTCAAGGTTATCCTTCAAGGTCAAAGGTCATACAAAAAAATCAAAGCGGCGCATTAGGGGGCATTGTGTTTCTGACAAACACATCTCTTGTCTTTCCAATGCATATCTGTTTAACTAATCTTGATAACATCTTAATAGTTTAACTACCATGAATAATAAGCCCAAATAGTTTAACTGCAATGAATAATAACTCCAAATAGTTTAACTGCCATGAATAATAACCCCAAATAGTTAATTGCCATGAATAATAACCCCAAATAGTTTAACTGCCATGAATAATAACTCCAAATAGTTTAACTACCATGAATAATAACCCCAAATAGTTTAACTGCCATGAATAATAACCCCAAATAGTTCAACTGCCATGAAAAATAACCCCAAATAGTTTAACTACCATGAATAATAACCCCAAATAGTTTAACTACCATGAATAATAACCCCAAATAGTTTAAGTACCATAAATAGTAACCCCAAATAGTTTAACTACCATGAATAATAACCCCAAATAGTTTAACTACCATAAATAGTAACCCCAAATAGTTTAACTACCATAAATAGTAACCCCAAATAGTTTAAACTGCCGTGAATAATAACTCCAAAGCATTGTGTTTTGGGCCAATAAATGTAAGAAATGAAAAAATATTTCATATATATGTTGAGAAATATGAATTTAATATATTTTTCACACAATTGTGTGGTGTTTCCCTGTGCAGGTGTCCACATTGGTGACACTGTACATGAGTCAGGAGGACACAGAGGGGGCCATGCAGGTGCTAGCCAGGGCAGTGGACTGGACCAGGAAGAACCAGGTAGGTGCTAGCCAGGGCAGTGGACTGGACCAGGAAGAACCAGGTAGGTGCTAGCCAGGGCAGTAGACTGGACCAGGAAGAACCAGGTAGGTGCTAGCCAGGGCAGTGGACTGGACCAGGAAAAACCAGGTAGGCCTACACAGCCTGTGTGGATCAATAAACACGAACAACAGTGCATTCGTATGGGTTATAAAATAGGAATATTGTTCTGCTTTCACAGGAATATTCAGATTCTGAATAAGTATCCAAATTTGAACACCGGTATCTTGAAATCTGATAACTGGTATTTTTGTGGGGATCCCTTTATGTGACATTACAGACAAACCCCACACTATTTTAATTTTGCAAAACTGTTTTGCAAGACATTTTTACATATTATCATGGACGAACCATCTTTCCAACCTCTTAATTGTTGACACGTCAAATAGAGTGACGATTAAGATTGAAAATAGTGAAACATATTAATAGGAACTTTTTTTATGCCCCCGGTAGGGTGGCATATAGCAGTTGAACTGTCCGTCAGTCAGTGTGTCAGTATGTGTGTTTGTCAGTCTGTCCGTCCGTCCGAAAAAAAACTTTAACTTTGGCCATAACTTTTGCATTATTGAAGATAGAAACTTGATATTTGGCATGCATGTGCATCTCACGGAGCTGCTCATTTTGAGTGGTGAAAGGTGAAGGTCAAGGTCATCCTTCAAGGTCAAATGTCTAATATATGGTGTCTGTCCGTCCGTCCAAAAACTTTAACATTGGCCATAACTTTTTCATTATTGAATATAGCAACTTGATATTTGGCATGCATGTGTATCTCATGGAGCTGAACATTTTGAGTGGTGAAAGGTGAAGGTGAAGGTCATCCTTCAAGGTCAAATGTCAAATATATGGCGTCTGTCCGTCCGAAAACTTTAACATTGGCCATAATTTTTTAAATATTGAAGATAGCAACTTGATATTTGGCATGCATGTGCATCTCATGGAGCTGCACATTTTGAGTGGTGAAAAGTGAAGGTCAATGTCATCCTTCAAGGTCAAATGTCTAATATATGGCGTCTGTCCGTCCGTCCAAAAACTTTAACATTGGCCATAACTTTTTCACTATTGAAGATAGCAACTTGATATTTGGCATGCATGTGTATCTCATGGAGCTTAACATTTTGAGAGGTGAAAGGTGAAGGTCATCCTTCAAGGTCAAATGTCAAATATATGGCGTCTGTCCGTCCGAAAACTTTAACATTGGCCATAACTTTTTCAATATTGAAGATAGCAACTTGATATTTGGCATTCATGTGTATCTCATGAAGCTGCACATTTTGAGTGGTGGAAGTTCAAGGTCAAGGTTATCCTTCAAGGTCAAAGGTCAAAAAAAATAATTTCTTCTAAGCGGCGTTCTCATGAAGCTGCACATTTTGAGTGGTGGAAGTTCAAGGTCAAGGTCATCCTTCAAGGTCAAAGGTAAAAAAAATAACATTATTATTATTTCATAGCGGCGTAATAGGGGGCATTGTGTTTCTGAGGAACACATCTCTTGTTGATAAATAACTTGTTTCTACATTGCTGGCAACTTTAATTGTTATGTTAATCCTCTTTTGATAACATATTTTTTGCAAGTTTCCAGCATCACTATAAATTATAATGTAAAACTTTCAATGTCGCCCAAACATCGAGTACCTGCTTTCGAATCCTTCAGTGTATACCCTTAAAAATTAGTTCGCCCCAGATTTGACCATGGTCACGTGACTTATTACAGCAGCCGATTTGTGTAAATTATCAAGCAAAGTTGAGAACGAAAATAAGACCATGTTTTTATAAGTTCTTTAATGAAAATCATTACATATGTAAAAAGCATTAAGGAATACTATGATTTGTACGTGTTTTATGATTAATCAACTTATTCTACAGGCTTTTGACGCATTTTCGTTGATTTGCCGCTACGTGCAAGTCTGCATAAACATACACAAAAAACAGTGACAAAGTGCGTATGCGCGCATGCGTATGAAATGTAAACAAATGAAGGGTTCGAAAAGAGGTGAGGTTCGAGATGAGGTACTTTAACGATACTAAACTCTATTATGATCTCTTTCAATATTTCATTTTACGTTGTTTGGAAAGTGTCATCACGATGAATGTCCATAGATCTTTGTTAATTCTTTTATCATATCAACCTGGATGTTATGGGCAATTATAAAGTACCAGCCTGACTTTCCAAGTTCCTTTACCAAGGCATTACTTTTGCACCAAGAGAGGACTAGGACCCCGGGGGTAATTTGCTATATACGGGTATATGGGTATATAGGGTTGTGCCAACAATATGTGGGGTTTGTTTTTCGACTTAAATTATACATATGGGTATGGTTTTGAGCATCTAAGTATAGATATGGGTATTGAAATCAGAAATGTGCTTGTATATAAATGCATATGGATTTGAAAGTATCAGTATCAAAATGGGTAAGATAAATTTCTTGTATAAAAATGGGTATCAAAAAGTAAATTTCAGTAGCCAGAAGCTTGACTTCTTTTATCTGTTTGTACAATTTTGACGGACGAGATTGTGTGCATATTTTCATTTCCTGTCAAAGAATGCAGTTTGCTGGTTGATGGTAAGACAGCCTCACTATTTTTTCAAAAATCTATCAAAATAGGTCTACTTTATCAGAGTTCAGGTATTAAAATGGGTCACATTTCGGAAGTCTCAGTGGGACACCCCTACCCTAGAATATTTGGAAAGTTACCCCCCCCCCCCCGGGACAAGGACCGTCAATTGTTATATTCACATAGCACTATCCGAGCCTGATTCTGGGAACACTGGGCTTAAACCTGTGCATAAAGTGTCGTCCAAGATTAGCCTGTGCAGCCCAAACAGGCTAATCAGGGAATAAAAACATTTTTGGATTTTTTAGAATTAAAATAGGTCTCATCTCAACAAAAATTCAGTGTATGCGGAAAGTGTTGTCCCTGATTAGCCTGTGCAGACTGACACAGGCTTATCTGGGATGACACTTTCGGCACATGTATTAAGACCAGTTTTTCCAGAACAAGGCTCATTTTATATTCACATACCATAATCTTATAACAGCCCCAGTCAGACGCCCTGCAGACGCTGTTAAGGGTCAACACAAGCTTCATGCTGAAGTACAGGGACCCCAAGAGTGCAATACAGCTCCTGGAGGAGTTACGCAAGTATGTCAACACTGGGCTTCTCTCTCAATCTGCTTGTGGTGTACGCTGACACTCATATGAACAAATTGATTAAATTAACAAATGTGCATGGATAACAAAGTACTTTAATGTTTTCAAAAGTCTTTGCTGTACCCCTCTTTATGAAAAAGAAAGGGTTTACTGGATCTGCAATAGATTTATGCCAGTCTATTAGGCCATCCTAAGGCACAAACTTGTTCCACAAAGATATCTTTCATTTTTCATGGTACAACATGCAAACATGCATACATTTTGTTAGTCCCCGTCAAGTGAAACTAGAGGGGACTTTATGTTTATCACCAGTCTGTCTGTACGTCCCTCATTCTGTCTGCCTGTGCCTGCGTCCAAAGTACTTTTCTAGCTTGATGAAACGCAGTATTTGGATACGAAGCCTCATGGTGTTTGTTTTTGTCAGATGAAAATTTGAGTTACTGTGGTTACAGAAATAAGTGAAAACAGAAATATGGGTCCTGAAATATGGGACGAATTAAAAAGAACTTAAGCTTTGTTGATGAAACTTTTAATGTTTATAATGTATTATCCAAAAATGAAAATCACCACTTTCATTGCAGGAAAAATCCCAAAGACCCGAAGGTGCTGGCACAGCTGATATCGGCCTATTCGAAGATTGACCCAGGGAAGGCCCAACAGGTGAGCCGTGACCTGCCCTCAGTGGAGGAGACTGCAGCCAGCGTGGATGTGGAGGCACTGGAGGCAGCCTTCAGCTCCCTGGGACCCAAGTACATGAAGAAGGCGCAGAAGACGGAGCCATCACCTGGACCGTAAGTGGAGGGGAATATTTTATTTGAATATTACAGTTGTCTGGATATGTATCTAAAATAAATAATACATTGAGAAAGAGATTCTCGGCTGCTTGTACATGAATAAGCTCAGAAAGCGGAGCCATCCCCTAGACCGTAAGTAGTGGGGAGAGAATGGTTTATTTTCAATATAATGGTTTTCCAGAAATGTATTTAACTTAAAGAATGCGTTGAGTAAAACTTTAGAATGCATTATTTTGGTAACCTGATTTTTAGTGTCGGTATTTTTTTCTAATTTTGTGTACTTTAGTCCACTAAGTTGGACATTGTTGATGGTATACTGATGATTTTGTTTTAGTTAAATGTAACTTACCCCAGTAATCTATATTCACTTCATGGCAGCCAAAGTGCGCTTTAGTCATTTTAAGTGCCCTCAAGTCCTCTATATTTTATCTATTTAATAATTATGTTTTCGAAAACTCCCTTTCATTTCTGTTATTCAGACTTCCTATTGTCTTGTCTTGTTATTAGGTGAGCTTATTATTTGCAAACTTTGCAAATAATTTGCAAATATTTTGCTGTTCTAAAAAAAAAATTTACCGTGAAGTTTGATTGGTCTTCATTAACTTCTTGTTAAAGGGCAAGTAATGTTTTGGACACATATTTTAACATTTTACTTCTGTTGCAGAGCTGGAGACCAGGCCACATTGTTACAGAAAAAGAACAAAAAGAAAAAGAAGAGTAAGGACCACTTGCATTTTATGGATATTTTATAAGAGATCATATTAATCTCAAAATACATATCTTTAAAGGATGTTTATAGAGATGAATCAGAAGTGCATACGCTATCAAGTGACACCGAATTTTTTTTTAAACAACAAGATAAAGAATACAAGTAATGCTCATTTATGGCATTAATATTCAATAGAAAAAATCTGGTTTTTTCCCTGATTTTTCTAGCCAAGCTGCCCAAGAACTACAACCCTGATGTGACCCCTGACCCAGAGCGCTGGTTACCACGACGAGAGAGGTCGTACTACAGGGGCAAGAGGAAGGACAAGAAGAAAGATATAGGTGTGTATTCAAGTCCAGTCGTTGATCTTTCAATGAGTTATTGGTAGTGTCTTTTTCCAATGCTCTCCACATTGACAGTACACATCAGCCCAGAGTATCTTACGTTTTACTGATATTCTTGTTTCAAGAACGACACCCGTTTTTTGAACCCTCATTCACTAAAAAATGCTTAGCTGCTTCATTGACAGTGGGAGATTAGAATCACAAAACTTTGTGGTCATGAATTATTTATGAACATCTCAACGGTTTCTGTTTCAATTCAGGAGGGTAATTGATCCAAATGACATGACAGTTACTCTACAGGCGGTGTTAGCTTTTGTCATATTTACAATAATCTGCTAAAATGATCGTTGCTACATAGGCTTCATTTGAAGAGCATATAACAGTTTTCTCATTAATACTTATACAAAAGGACATTTTGCTAGCCTTTCCAACCACAAGTGACACCAAACTATAATCAGCATTAGAATGACACAGTTCATATGACATATATGTATATTAATAATATTTTCACAATAAAACCATTCAAATTTTCACGCTTGACTTGCTCGGCAATTGATCGCAGGGTGCTATGACAGTCCACATGAATGATCAGCAGAACTATTGAATTGTAACTATGACATATACGTACATTAACCCTTTTCCCTATAAGAAACAAAGTGAAAATGACTTGCGAACAGCATAAAACCAGAACAGCCTGCGAGTAACTCGTATTCTGTTTAGGTTTTATGCTGTTTGCTGCTCATCAGTATTTAAGATTTGGAAATGAAGCCATAACAACTTGAATCTAGTAGACAGGTCTTTAATTAATATTAACTTTCTACGGGACTACAAATATGTGAAAATATGTATGTAAGTGGTGAAGGTTTAATACTTTTTCACTAAAACCATTCCAATCTTCATGCTTGGATTTCAGGCAAGGGGTCGCAGGGTGCTACGACGGCCAACATGGATGCCCTGGACGCCAGCAAGACGCCCCAGGGTGGGTCTGACCCCAACTCGCCCCGCCCTGGCACTGCCACCACGCCCCAGGGTCCCAGGCAGAGCAAGCCTGCTCAGGCTCAAAAGAAGAAGAAAAAGAAGGGAGGCAAAGGGAGATAAGCGCGAAGCCTTGTGGACTTGCGGTTGGAAATAAACAAAAGACATTGACATGTGTTTCTCACAAATGTGTTGTTACAGAAAAACACTACAGCAAAAGCCATTGTACATTTTGTTTCAGAAATTTGTTATTAGAATTACACTTCAATAATTGATAATGTTCTTCTTTGCTAACAAAAAAGCTCTTGACAGTGTTTTTAATGCTTAAATAGCACATTTGAATGAATTGGGTATATATTTGTTAAGATGGAATTAGAAGAAAGTACAGTAACTTTTCCCCAAGCTTTAAAGAAATATAGTGTTAGAGGCCAGGTAAAGTATAATGTGTTCATCGCAATGGCACATGTTTAACATTCTTAAATGAAAACAGCTTTTAATTATTGGTACAAAATATATTTGGATACATTTAACTACAAATTGGCAGTCATTTAAAGGTACTGATGAATCGGATTTTTGTGAAATAACTAGTTTACTTTATTTGTTAAGTCTTTTTTTAAATTAAATATTAACCAGAATAAAATGTATGAAAATCTACTTGTTTTGGTTGTTATGCAGTAGTTTCTTAAATTATAAATATCATTATGGCTGTAGGTACCACTTAATGTTGCATTGGAATTCACATGGTTACAAATCCAAGTAATGGTATATCATTGAATTGATCAGGTTGATATTTGATTCAATTATCAATTGATAAGGTGTTAACAGTCACAAATATGAGTTAAAAATCTCTCACAAACTACAACACAAATTGCTTATAACATGAAACTCTTATTCATAAATGAAATTAATATCTGATGTGTGACATAGATATCTGAATACTATTTAATTTCAGTTAGTAAAGACGACAGTGCATTACTGACTGCCTGCACACATGCTTGAATTCCGTTTTGCTAGCAGTTTTGATGGATTGAAGTAACCTGGCTAGTTTCTGTTACTTTAAGGGGTCGGATGTGTATGCTACTTCAGAACTAGGTTATTCAAGGTTATTATTATCCCCCGCTCTTTAGCCGGATATAGAATTGGTTTTGTCCGTTCGTGTCACAAAACTTTGCATGGCTCAGAAACTATATAAAATATCAACATGAAACTTCATTGTGTATAGATATCAATAAGGAAAAGTGTCAGGCACATGAACCATAACCATAAACTTTCTTAAATAAGAGGTATTGCCCTTTGTTTTTTTTATGATGCAACTTTTCAGGGCTATATCTGAGATACCATACAAGACTTCAACATGAAACTTCATGGGTGTATTGATACCAATGAGAAGTGCTATGCACAAGAACCATAACTCAAAATAAGTTATTGCCCTTTGTTGTTTTTGTTTCGTGTACCTTTTTAGAGCTGTATCTCAGATTTTTACAAGATTTCCATATGAAACTCCATGGGTGTATAGATATCAATGAGGAGAATTGCAATGCATATAAACAATTTCCCTACACTAAAATATTTTTTTAAAGATTAACAAAATTTATTTGGCGGGGGATATCCTTTCAACAAATGTGCTTTTTTTTCCAAAGCTCTCAAAGTATACAATTACGACAGTGTATGCTGCACTAGAAGAAGCCTCAGCAATTCTAGCTCTGTACAATATTTTATACGTTCCTGCTATTGCAGCAATTATAGTTTGTGAAGTCGTTCAAGCAGTGAAAGCTATTTTAAAATGTTGCCTGTTTTAAGAGTGGCAGAGAAAGCCATCTCCGCAGTTTTAGAACTGTGCCAGTCTAGGAATGATTTGAGTTATCATTTAACTTTGAAGACTCACTCAAATGTTGATATTTACCACTACTAGCCCTTTCAACTAAATAGCAAAAAAACACTGAAAGATCTTAAAGGTGTTTTTTTTATATTAAGCGTAATGTCAATACGATTTAATAAAAATATCAATTCAACTCTAATATAAATTAACTATAACAAGAAACAACAGTTTAAATACAGTACTAACTTTAGTTTTTCACGGCTAATACAAGTAAATACATGTGATACATTAAGTTTTCTACACCAAATATATGTAAATACATCTACATGTCAAATCTATTTTTCCCAAACGAATTGCATGTTGATACATGTAAATATTTAAGTTCTCCAGACCAAATACGTGTTAAACATTAAGTTTTTAACGCCAAATACATGTAAAACAATAAGTTTTCCACACAAAATGCATGTAAATATATAAATACCAGGTATACATATACATTGATGTGAAAAGTTAAGTTTTTCATACCAAATGCATATACAAAGGTAAATGTTAAAAGTAGTGCATTTTTTGCACAGTTATGAAAACAGGTAAAATTGTAATGATTTAATCAATTAAGTGATGACACACCGCCTGTCCAAACCTGAAAGATTACAGAAATTTTGTGACTTCTCATCTAATGCAGATACTCTCTTAAAGTGTTCAAACTGAAAACATTGCAGAATAAACATGTATCCGAGCTTCATTATCATAGTTGAGTAAATGCAGTCTGACTTGCGCTACTGCTATTGTTAGTATTACACAAGTTCTTTTGATGCATTTTCAGTCCCTTTTGACTCTTGAAGGTTTTGTCACAGAATGAACACTGGACACTTTTCTGTACACTGCTCTGAACATTCACAATTACATGTGCGCCATGATCTGAAGCATTTGAGTCACCTTGTTTGTTTAAATCGTGTCTCTTCATGTGCAGCATCAACCTGTTTTTCGCAGTAAAACACGCCCCGCAAGTAGAGCACTGGAATCTTCTGTTCTGATGTCGCGTCTTAATGTGTGTTTGCAATGCCGAAGTTGATCTAAAGCTTTTCCCGCACTGCTCACACGTGTATGGGCATTCTCCAGTGTGGCTTCTCATATGGCTCTTGATTCTCCATTTGTCTGCAAACATTTTCCCGCACACTGGACATGGCACGTCTTTGACCTTCTGGTGAACAACTCGTGAATGCCGTAACAAATGAGTATGCTGAGTAAAAGTGTTGCCACATGTGCTGCACTGAAAAGGTTTTGATTCTGCGTGCACCAGCATGTGAGTTTTGAGACGATCATTTGTTGTGTAGCTTTTATTGCAAATTTTACATTTGAACGAGTAAAGCATTATTTCCTCTGAAGATCCTGGGATATGTTTTTTCTTGTGTTTGTTATATCCAGAAACACTAACAAAGCTTTTATCACATCGTTCACACTGTAATGATTTTCTCTGATTGTGAATTTCCAGCAAATGTTTCATCAAGGCTGGCCTGCTCTTTAATATTTTATCACATAACTGACATTTTGATTTGCAAGATTTAAGCTGTTTCTTCGTCCTATCAACAATCTCATGAGTTACTTCCATAAAATTAGAATCAACATCACTTGAGTCACAGGATTCTCTAGGAGCCAGGCTGTTTGTTTGAACGACTTGATGTAACGAGTTCATCACAGAACCTGCAGACTTATGACTGGGTACACTTTCTTCTTTATGTTTATTACCTTTTCCATGTTTATGACGATGACAACGTTGCTTGTGCCAAAGAAATTTGACCATGGAATTCTGAGTTTCACTGCATTTCTTACAATAAATAGACAATGAATCATGAATTCTAAAATGCTTTACGAAAGCATTGCGTTTAAGTTTTATTGCACATATAGGACACCTGAAAAGAACCATACTCCACTGCGCCAGATGTTTACATCTATTCGCTCCAGTGCATTTTCTTGATGTTTTACCAGAATGGACTTTTCTACCTTT
The DNA here is from genome assembly GCF_020536995.1 of Dreissena polymorpha. Lineage (NCBI taxonomy): Eukaryota > Metazoa > Mollusca > Bivalvia > Myida > Dreissenidae > Dreissena > Dreissena polymorpha. Next base: position 48,881,245 of record NC_068362.1, read on the forward strand.
AACAAATTTTGACACATTAGAATCAGAGCCTCCAATATTATGCGTCATTGTAAGAACACTTTTCATTCTTACAGACATTTGTTTTAAATTCCTTGCTTTGTTAATCACCTGTTTTTTCCTGGGATTCTCTCGATTTTCATTTGGACACATGCCAGTAAGAGTATGGTACTCAACAACCCTGTCATTGAAACTTACAAGACTTTCACTTACATCATCAGTGGTTGCTCCTGACTCCCTTGCACTATCTGACTTTTCATTGCTTTCAATTTGATAGCCTTCTGATTTACTAGTTGTTTCTTTGACAATATTGTCTCCATCTACATGTACATTATTCGCATTGTTACAATGATCTGGCTTTTGATTATTGTTTAATGTAGCGGAGTGAACATGTTCATGAGAAATACTATTTTTGCATTGTATTTCATTTCTATTTCTATTTTTATAATCAGCTTTGTCTGATTTATCAGTACATGTAATTCCTTTCTTCTTATCATCATTATTTAATGTTTTCACATCAGTTGGACCTGCAGAGTCTTTCTCATAATAATATATCCAGCTGACAGCATCAATGCCATCACTAGTATCTTTTACTAAAGTTTTACTATCATCAGCCATTTCAATATCAGGTGTGCTAGAGCAATGAGGTCCTGTTGTACTTGATTCTTTAGTGCTAGCTTCACCGACATGGGGCATATCTGACACTTTTTTTGTTGCCTGAAATTTCTTACACCTTTTCAGCAAGCCAAGCTCATGCTTTCGCAAATGACGCTTAAGACCTGTGGCATTTGCAAAAGTTTTAGGACACAAATGACAGAACTCACTGGGTTGCACAAACAATGCCTTTCGTTTTGTACCGCTATTCTTTTTGTGTTTTTCCATATGGTCCAAGTAGGGCTTTTTCTGCACAAAGGACCGTAAACAAATCCCACACATGTAGTCCCTTTGGTTCCTGTGGATTTTAAGATGTGTGCTCAATGAGAACTTGGTTTTGTAGTTGTTACCACACAAATTACAAGTGTATTGTGACCTAACTTCCATGTGGACCACTTTGATGTGTTTTTGAAGTGAATGTTGGCGCAGGAAATCCTTTCCACAGAGGTGGCACACAAAGTTACGAGCACCTGAAATTTTTATAAAATATCAATGCACAAAGACGCTTATATTCAATTAATTACACATTCAACAAAAGCTATAACTATGTAACAAAACATAATTAAAAAATGTACTTTGATTTAGCACTAAATTATATTGCATTTTTTATGTAAACATAATTTGGTATTTGACTTACAGGAACTGTTTTGGTCAATTGAACAAATTAAAAAAAAATGTTTTAGACTTGAAAATTTTTGTTGCAATTATTCTATTTGGTAGGACACAGTAGATCACTGAAAATTACCGGTAACCATGCTCTAAAACATCCATTAAATGCATCTTTTGATGATTTTGAAAAAAATAACGCATTACAAGCACGAAACAATCAAATATTTTGGAGAGTTCTGTTGTCATCGTTATGTTTTGTGACATTACAAGGATTGATTATATATATATACAGTATAAAATACAATAAGTTTTTATCAGCACGGATGGTCGACTCAAGTGGTTTACTCCAATGGTCAGTAGTTTGAGCACAGGTGTCGATTCCTTTTTAACCAGGTTTTCCGAAGGAAAAAACTGGTTATTAGATTGGCGAATGTTCGCGGGCGGGCGGACTGGCGGGCGGAACAAGCTTGTCCGGGCCATAACCTTGTCGTTCATTGTGAGATTTTAAAATCATTTGGCACATTTGTTCACCATCAATAGACGGTGTGTCACGCGAAAGAATTATGTCTATATCTTTAAGGTCAAGGTCACAATTTGAGTTCAAAGGTCAAAAATGGCTATAAATGAGCTTGTCCGGGCCATAACTTTGTCGTTCACTGTCAGATTTTAAAATCAAATGGCACATTTGTTCACCATCATTAGACAGTGTGTCGCGCGAAAGAATTACGTCGATATCTCCAAGGTCAAGGTCACACATTGAGTTCAAAGGTCAAAAATGGCCATAAATGAGCTTGTTCGGGCCATATCTATGTCATTCATTGTGAGATTTTAAAATCATTTGGCACATTTGTTCACCATCATGGGACGGTGTGTGGCACGAAAGAATTACATCAATAATTCCAAGATCAAGGTCACCACGACTAAAAATATATTTATTTTGATACAAATGGGGTTAATTATAAACAATTATCAGATAAAGGGAGACAACTAAAACTGAACTGATTAAATCAGTTCAGTTTAGTTGTCTCCCATTATCTGACTTTTTTTTCACATTGAAAACCTGGTTTTGTGACAATTTTGTCCCTTGTTTAATTTTATTTTTGTAATTGTATTCTTGTTTTACAGTGAAGCTATTTAGTTCCAATGTATACCTTTATGAATTTAAAGCATTTAAGAACAAACTTCGAAACATGCCAAAATCTGTGAACAAGTCCTTTAAAAGGTTGCATGCTTATTTGTTTTGTCTATTCTGTTGTCAAATGACCACGGCCAGTATACAATGTTAAAAGAAGGCATACAAAGAGACAGTTTTTGACCTTCTGTTGTGATTTTGACCTTGAGCTCATGTGACTGTCTCATGCCTTCTGCACAGAATGTTAATGACCAAAACAATGTACTCAGGATTTACGAAAAATCATAGAAAACTGAATGGATAATGGAAATACAAACAGAAATAAATATACTGGCTCAAACTTCTGATCTTGAAGTAGGATACTGTTTACTAAATGCCTTCTTCACATCATCTCAATGACCAAAACATTTAATCCAAGTTTTTTCGAAAATCCTTTAAAGTGTACAGGAGATAAAGAGCGGACAAAAAAATGGGGCTCAATTTGAACTTGAAGAATGCCCATGACCTTTAGCCAGCACAAACAACTCATGCCTTCTGCATAGCACCTCAATACAATGTACCTTCAACATTTGAGGCAAACTTCATTAAAATTAATCAAACGTAAATGAGATATGGACGCGTCATGAAAGTGTTACAGAATGACTGACTGAAGATGGATGCAAGGGAGCATTCCTATAATTGCCACCTGAGTGTTAGTTCCAATTGGGTCTTATCCTTGTAGAAAAGCTTACATACCTGTGTGAACAATGATGTGTCTCTTGAGATGCTGTTTTGTTTGATAGGCCATGGGGCATCTGTCACATTGCCAAGGCCGAGCTTGCTTGACGCTGACATCGTGAAGCTTTTCATGAGATTTTACAGCACACAGGGAACTAAACCTCTTTTCACACTTTGAACAAGAGTATTTTCTACCAAAATGCTTTTCACAGTGTACTTTAAATGCTCCAATGTTTTGGAAAAGCTGCCAACAAAGCTTGCACGAGACCCTTCCATCTTTCTCCACTGCCAGCTGAGACCACTGCTGAGAACAACATGTATCGGTGGGTGCTGTTTTGTGACAATCAGTTGAAGGTGAATCAACACGACTTGAGTATGTGTGATTCATGATTTATTTCCTGTCCAAGCACTATCTGTTTCCTTCGCCAGCATACATATTACCTAAGGACAAATGAAACTTTTGTTAAAAAGGACAAAGTACCCCTAATAAGAGGGCCCCAAGAGTCCCTGTTGTTTTTAGAATTTACAATGTACAAGTAAATACATGTACAAGAGCTTGTTACAGTAGTGCCAAATCCCCGCCGAAATGTGTTTGATTGTATGACAACATTTGTTTAAGAGAGTAGAATAATATTTGTAAAACATGGCAGCTGTGTAATTTATTTATATTTCAAGGAACAATTAGTTATACAGTGTTGGAATTATGCTGTAGAGAATAAAATATATGGAAATGAAAGAAAGGGAGGTAATTAAAAAAGAAGACTATAAACAGTTACTGTTCTTGATCACTGTATTTTTTCTTAAACTCATCAATTCATTTAACAGTGAATACTTCAGTGTTCAAATTAAAATATGATTGTAAAATTAAATAAAGGGAGATATTAAACATTGAAAAGCTAACATTTTTACTATGAAATGAAATTAAATATAATTTAAAATTATAAATAAATATATAAAAAAATATAAAATAAATAAAAAATAAATAAAGGGAGATAATAAAAAAAACTACGGCTGAAAGAGATATGGTTCATGTTCACTGCACTTCTACTTGCCATCTGTTTATATTTCTAGCTTCAAGTAAATCCCTTTAGTAGATTTAGAGTCATGCTCCGGACAAAAATTTACTTTGAAATTATATAAAAGGGGAGATAATTAAAAAACTAAGGTAAATAGAGTTATGGTTCTTGGTTACTGCACTTCTACTAGTTGCCATCTGTTTATATCTCAAGTTTCAAGTAAATCCCTTCAGTAGATTTAGAGTTAAGCTCCGGACAAAAATTTACTTTGAAATTATATAAAAGGGGAGATAATTCAAAAACTAAGGTAGATAGAGTTATGGTTCTTGGTTACTGCACTTCTCCTAGTTGCCATCTGTTTATATTCTAAGTTTAAAGTAAATCCATTGAATAGATTTGGAGTTATGCTCTGGACAAAGTTTCGGATGGACGCACAGACGGACCGACAGACGGACGGGACCAATTACTATATCTCCTCCGAATTTTTTTTCGGCGGGGATAAAAATGGGACTTCAAGATTGTTCACACAAGTTTTAGTGCATCTTGACCTAGCAACCTAGTTTCTTCACCCCACCATACACAGTTTATAATCGCACCATGATACCATTTGCACCCATGGTTTGACCAAGTTTTATATAACAATAGACAATAAATTTGGTTCCTAAGCATGGCCAAGTTTTAAATACAGTCATTTATGAAAAACTCACCCAATAGCTAACCAAATGTTTCAACCGAGCGTTAACCGTTTTCAACATGGTAATGAATCGCTAAGTTAAGGAAAACAAGAGGGCCTGAAAGGCCCAAGGTATCCCCCGCAAGATATGCTTTGTTTGAGGATGGGTGCAAATTGGACGGATGAACATAATGATAGATGGACGGACGGAGGACAATAACACAAAACTAAGACAAAGGAAGGTTCTTAAGCACAAAAGTGCCGGACGGACAGCCCGACGGACGGACAACGCCAAAACAATATCCCTCCGCCTCTGGCGTGGGAATAAATTCATACCAAGTTTCAAAGAAATCCGCCAAAGCGCTTCCAAGATATGGCTCCGGACACAAAAATGCCTATAGTAAAAAGCATTTTTTCAAGATACAAAGGGCAATAAGTCTGCTTTTAACAGATGGTGTACAATGCCATTTGGCGTTCATCATCCTCTTATGCATATATATACTCATACCAAGTTTAAATGAAATCCGCCAAAGCACTTCCAAGATATGGCTCCGGACACAAAAATGCCTATAGTAAAAAGCATTTTTTCAAGATACAAAGCGCCATAAGTCTGTTTTTAACAGATGGTGTACAATGCCATTTGGCGTGCATCCTTCTCTTATGCATATATATACTCATACCAAGTTTCAATGAAATCCGCCACAGAACTTCCAAGATATGGCTCCGGACACTAAAAAGCATTTTTTCAAGAAACAAAGGGCCATAAGTCTGTTTTTAACAGATGGTGTACAATGCCATTTGGCGTGCATCATCCTCTTATGCATATATACACTCATACCAAGTTTAAATGAAATCCACCAAAGAACTTCCAAGATATGGCTCCGGACACAAAAGTCAAAACAATATCCCTCCGCCTCTGGCGGGGGATAAAAAGATAAAATTTAATGATGATAATGCAAAAATGTGATGTCAACAAATCTCAACAATGTTCATAATAATCAGATAAGTCAACCTGCCCCACCACTAGCATGTATTGATGATACATTAATAACTTTTATGGGAGCAGAAACATTTTCAAACTTTTTAGAGGCCTTTCTGCTGAACCTTTAAGCACAGTGGTATCCTGTGCCTGAATGTCCATAACAGGGGTAACCATGTACCTGAATTTTCAAAACAAGAGTAACCATGTGCTTGAATGTCCAAAACAGGGGTAACCATGTGCCTGAATGTCCAAAACAGGGATAACCATGTGCCTGAATGTTCCAAACAGGGGTAACCATGTGTCTGAATGTCCTGAACAGGATATACAAACCCTGTCTGAATTGGTTAAATATTACAATCTTTAAATAAACAAATAGTTCATAATGTAGACATTGTTGAGAATAATGAAGGAACACTCGTGTTTATGTAATTTCCTAACACAGTTCTCACCAAAACATGTATATACTTCATATGTTTTAAAGGAGTAAATACTCTAGATAAACAGGTTATTGATAAGAGTTGGTATGGTTGCCATGCTTAGATTTCGGTTGCACTTAACATGTCCATCCCTAGTATTGGCCCTCTTAATGAATATATAAATATTTTGGAAGTGAACAAATTCATAACACCATATATATGTCAGTCTATAATTAAGTGTGTATTCTTGGACATAACAATGAAAACTGCATTCAAATCGGCATCGTTTTACAAAATACTGGCTAGATTAAGCTCCCTGTAGTAATCTGTATCTTAATCTGTATTTTATTAAAAAATGTGCGCCATATACAATTTTTTTTTCTTAAAATATTTTAACATTTTATTAAAAAATAAGCGCCATATAAAATTTATGATAAAGCTACTCATAATCCATAAACAAACTATCATAATTGTGTGTTATGTTATTAAAAAACATAGCATCACCCTGGAATAAACATGAACGACTTTCCAATGAACACCGTAAATCATTAGAATGATCATCGTAATAGTCAAGGATAACCATCAAATTAATTACAACTTCTAAAAATTGAAAAATATTAACTTTCCATTACTTCTTGAGGTTTTTTCATTAAAGTCACAATACTATGAGGAGGGCCGATACTTTGAAAATAAGGGATACAATGAAAGAAACTGATGGGCAAGTGCTAAATTAAATCCCTGAACTCCAACTCGGTTTAATGTCTCATTAATAAACAAGAGCACCGCATAACAGGTGCCAACACTAGGCTGCGGGTGCATTTTTTAATAAATGAAAGCTTGTCAGATTTATTTTTTTAGAGGTCACAGTGACCTTGACCTTTGACCTAGTGACCCAAATATGGGTGTGGCGTGTAGAACTCATCAAGGTGCAGCTACATATGAAGTTTCAAAGTTGTAGGTGGAAGCACTTTGATTTTAGAGCCAATGTTCAAAACCGTGACAAAATGTTAAGGTTTTAGCACGACGTGGACGGAGGACGAAAAGACGACGGACACGACACGACGAGCTGGCTATGACAATACCTCGGGTTTTCTCCGAAAACAGCCGAGCTAAAAATTAATTAACCTATTGGCCTAAGCATTTGCTTTTTTGTATTCATAAATATTTTATTTCAAAAGCTTCATTTCAGCCAACAAATGGAATTCAAGTGCACTGCCTTTATATCAACTGTATTATTATCCTACCTTATAATTAAAAAAAATAATATTTTCAAAATTTAACGCATTTTAACTTGTTACTTACGTCTGTCGTAAACTGCTTCTTATTGGATTTTTGAAATGACAATCAAAATAAATACAATCGAAATTTGTAAAAATTATAATGGCAAAATTGAAAGAAAGGGCAGTAACCGAACGAATGGAGATTATTTCTACGGATCGACTCCGAAACGTAAATTGCCGAAGTAGTACGAGTGTTGTGAAATCGAAAGTAGTGGGATAAGTCTTCTTTTGATGTATAGCTCAGCAACATTAAAAAAGGTTTGTAGTACAAAAACTATGTAATTATTGGGATTGAAGTGCATGCTCATTTATGGCGTTGCTCAGCAATCCTATAGAAAATCTTATTTAAAGGTAAACGTATTTTTAAATTGATAAGAAGCGTATATTTGTATATTTATCTACTTTCGATTTAGATTTTAAAATGGGAAATCTCAGAGACTCGTTCACATTAAAGCAACGGACCATGCATTGCTGAATTGCAGCAGTATCATAAATTTGCCCCCCCCGGACCCTACCCCCCCCCCCCCCCCCCCCCCCCCCCCCCGTGCTTACCACACTGCGCCAGAGGTTCCAGATTGTTAAATGTACACCTATTGTGTATAGTTTGACTTTTTAACAGCGAATATTGATACAAATACACAGTTTGAAAAAATAAGCTCTCATATGAATATAATGTTGTTCTTATGTAACAAGTGACTCAGAGACCCATTGATGACTAGTTCAAACATTTAACATTCTACCGAGTTTTCGTTCATTACCGGTCGAATTTTGGTGTACTATTTATTCCATTCACGGGATCTTGACTTGTTATGTCCTAAAATCTATTATGAAATTATAGATATCCTTATATTTATGATAAAATGATAAATATAGGAACAACAAAACATTATTATAAAATTTTGAAAGTCTTCTTTAAAAGTAAAACACATTTCACGAAATATACCAATATATATTTTAATAATTCGAACAATTATTTTCAGTAAATGTGATATTAATTTGTTGAATGTTTTTTGTTTATGCACTAAATTATAACATACTAGGTTTTCTAAAACTATTGTGTCAAAAGATGCACAATACGTACATACATATTCGCATCAGTAAACACGTTTCGGCCCAGTGTAATATTTACCAGAAATCAAACATTTACATGTAAATAGTTCTTAGTAACATACGCATTTAGCAAGGGTATGTGTTTGAATACAAATTACACCCTGATCGGTGGAAAAATGGTTATGCATTACTCATCATGGGAAAAGCATTAATCGCTTCCAAAGATTTTCAATTTACTTCCTCTTTTGCTTTAGACTTCGACGTCAGTGTCATTTTAGATCTCGTTTGTGAACAATGTCAAAAAGAGGCAGTAGACCATTGCCTGATATCCCGAAAACAGAGTCGGGTAAGCATTAATGCCAATAGATTATTTATTTTTGTATACTTTAACGACAGTGTATTTATGTACAAGTCTAAATAAACTGTCGGTTCTCTACGGTTCGGTTCAATTATTTATACAGGTTTTGATTTCAAATGTTTCAATGAAGTTTGTGTACAATATCAATAATAGTCTCAGTTCCTTTCCGTTTTTAAATTCATTTCATAATTTGTAGTGCTAGCAGTTCAACATGTATGAAAACTAAATGTTATATCAGATTCAAGAAATAATGACACACCAATAGACGTGATTTATATGTGCATGGATTATAATTAAAGAGGAAAATAATAAATAGGGGAATACCTTTAATATCTTAAGTGACCTGTTCATGTTTAAACTACCGGTAAATCACAATTTTTTAAATTCAGTTTCAGAAAAGTATATATAAATTTCGTTTAAACTAGCGAAATCACACACCTGACTAGGGAACATGTTTAAAATATCGGCTCCTTGAACGAAAGAAAAGCTTCATTATATGAAAAAGCAAATAGAACCACGATTTATATGGATTTATACCACGTAGAGTGTTAAATGTAGCTAGTTATAAATATCTGTATTCTGTAAGTCATATGCTTTAAATGTGCTTTCTTATACCCCCCGGCTTGCATGTAGACTGCTTAATATTTTACACGCGCCTACTAGATTCAAAAGTTATCTGCAACCATCCGCTTTTTCGTATATCTTGTATAATGTTGTGTTGTTCATCAAAGTTCATTTTATTTTTTAACATTTCCTTCTGCTTTCTAACCACCATTTTTCTAGTATGTTATGCTTTTTTCCAGTCCTGTCCAAGTCATTTATTAGGGCTATTTTGCTGCAAACTTCTCTTGTCATACAGCCTGATTGGTTTAAAGCCCCTGTATTGTAAACCTTACTACCCAATGGGTAATGATGTTACTTAATACAGAGTGGCTGTTGGAATTTTTAATTCAAATGTAAGAATTTGTCGCCAAAAATATACTATCAGTTTTAATTTTACTCATGTATTGATACAATTTCTGTCGAGTCTGCTATGATTTCCGCAGTTAGCAATTAACAAATACCTAAATCGTTGTTAGTATGTGCGATTATTGTTGTATGCGCTGATATTATTGGTTGTATTTTACTTCTGTCCGGTAATGTCGAACCTTATCCAGGCCCTCAGAACGGTGCCTTGTGTCTACTTCACCTATATAAGATCGATGCGCCACAAAATTGAATTTATCAAAGATAATTTACTAGATTTTGACATAATGTGTTTTACGGAAACCCATTTAACCGAGGTTATCATTGACGAGCAGACTCTAATTGATGATTTTAATCACGCATTATTTCGGAAGAATTTTTCGAGCCATTCAAGCGGACTAATTGTCTATGTAAAACAATCATTATTATCGAGGCGTATTCTCGACCTCGAAAATCCCCGTCTACACTCAGTTTGGCTAGAAGTTAAATTGCATAATTTCAATACTCGGGTTTGCTGCTTTTACCGACCACCTAATTCTGATGTTACTTATTGGAATTATTTTGAAATCAAGATTGATAAAGCGCTTGATTTAAACCAGAACGTCATAATGCTCGGGGACATAAATGAAGACCAATTTAAACACAATGCTCGCCTCTTTCAATCAGTATCCCTGTATAATATGCACACCATTATCTCTCAAGCGACAAGGGTCACCGCAAATACTGCTACATTAATTGACCCGATATTAATCTCGGATACCATTTCATGCTTGAACAGTGAACCTATCCATCAAACCGTTAGTGACCACCATGCTACTGCCATTCATGTTTTAATTCCTTTAATAAACAGCCAACCGAATCAACGAAACATTTGGTTGTACAAATATGCCGATTTTGAGCGACTTAACAATCGTATTACATGTACAAACCTGGACTTTATCCATGATTTTAATGTCAATGAAGCAACTGTTCTATTTACGAACAAACTTATCGAACTGATGAAACTTTGTATTCCAAATAAACTTGTCACAGTGCGCCCTAATGACAAACCATGGTATGACTCATCTATAAGAACGATTGCTCGTAAACGAGATAGACACAAACATATATCTATAAACAATCCTACTACTGCTAACTGGAATAAATATAAGCAACTTCGAAATAAGGTTGATAACATGATAAAACATGCGAAAGAACAATTTTATTCAAACCTAGAAACATCTCTTGATGAACTTAACACTTCAAAAAAAATATTGGAAAACATTTAAGCAAATTATAAAAACAAATTCTCATCCGAATTCGATACCACCTTTACAGTCAACGGACTCTGACGGCAACCTTATAGACCCTTTCAGTTATTCGCATTTACTAGTGTAAGAGTTGTGTCCCTTAGCCGGATGTGACGTAATAAGATAATACAAAATCCGCCAGAGAGAAACTTGTGCAGTGTCGCTGATAATATCAACGTCTCTTGCACTATACCGTATATGCGTAAATTATAATATTTCATTTTTTATGATATTGATGCCTATTAAAGCTATCACTTTTCGCATATTTCATTTTAGTACATTGAAGCGTGAAAATACATTAAACATAACGTTCAATAACCCTGTGTGTCGCAAGACAAATCCCGCACTGTTACCACTAAACTTTAAACGTAAATATTTTATTAAAATGCCAAATATTGAAAAAAAAAGCGCCAAACGTTTATATTTTATAGTGGCATATGATTTGAGCGCGTTTTTACCACTTGGGAACATAACCTTTACAATTGAAAACGGGAATTGAAGTGTCAATTCCGCCAACCTGCAAAGTTTAGACTCCGCCCACTGTTTGGCAAAAGGCAGTGGCTAGTCGTACGGCCCCGTACGGGTAGACAAGAGGCTACCCGTACGGCCCCGTACGGGTAGACAAGAGGCTAGCCGTACGGCTCTGTTCGTATAGCCTTTCCTATGGAGATTGTCTAGCCGTACGGCTGTTTTGACACATAAATATATGGATTAATTATTGATTTACGTGCAGATTCCGAAATTTCTGGCCATTAGACTGGCTCGTGGAGTCGTCGTCACGGTATTTGCAGTCTGGTTTATGTTTCGTCGTGGTTGGAAATCCGATTTGTGCATAGTATATAAAGGGTGTAAACAAGTGAGATATGAAAATGTAAATTCATTTCGCCAAACAACAATTACAACAATCAATAGAAATCTAAGTTATGGAGAATATAAATACGGATTGTACATGCAAAAATCAAATGTATACAATAAATATATAGTAAATAATCTTAACTAAGTAAATGAAACTTGCGATATCACAATGAGAAAAGTTTATAACAAAACAAAAGGAAACATTCAGATAATAGCACTTGACAAAAGTATACAGTCGATTGTTGTATAACGGATAGCTAAGGACTTCGAGTCTCATTTCAACGTAAACGCCATGCATTTAGTAATTAAACCATTAAACTTAGATAGACACGTGTCTTTCCTATTGAAACATGCCAGCGGTTTTAAATTTCCGAAATTTTTTAATTTGTATACAGCGCGAATGTCATGGTACACTGATTCAGCCATTACCGGATCGCTTAGGTCTTTATCGGATTACATGTGTATCACGTTATTTCTTGAAATTTGACACAGCATTTGTAAAAAAATAATTGCAATATATGCACATTTTCAGAAAGGAAATTCATTTCTGCGTTTAATAAGACCAAGTTAATGGAAATCGCTGCACAATCGATGAGGTAATGGCTGTTCAAAGCGATGCACCCTATATTCGTGTTATTTTGAGTTGAATACGTCTTGTTATATATGATAGTGAAAAATATGTTTTCAGAGAACTTGATTTTCCGTTATAATTGGATTATTTTAAATTTAAAATTGTGTTTTCACTAATTAATATCATAGCCACACGCTAACTACATGCGTATTGGACAACTTCATTGAGTTTATATTTATTTCGAGACAATCTCCACATTCCTGAATATGGGTCACCACATGTCCGTTATTCACTAAATCCCGAGTTGCAGCTTTCATGCTTATTTTATATGGTACGCATCAATTTGGTTTCTCAGCATTCTTACTTTTGTAAAGGACACATCATACTCAAATATTACATCAATGCACATTATGTTTACCAAACAAAATCTGTAAAATTCAAGAAACCATTTGTCTGCACTTTTCCTGTTGTCATAAAAACGGTGCGTACATAACGTGACCTTGTTTTGCTTTCGAAAAAAAGAAACAGTTGTAAACATTGACACACGTCAACAAAAACATGAATCGACTTAACAATGATAGGCTTTTTGCATTCAATTCATAGAAAACTATAAATCTTAACATAAATAAAGTATTTTGCAAAAAATGTTTAACCTATCCGTTACTCACTAAAATCCGCTATACACCAATCGACTGTACAACACGAAGTTATATACCCTATTTTTACAATATGAGGCAGCGTTTCACGACAAGTAATGTCGACTATGCCAACAAATAAATCATCGGAACGACAATGATTGCTTTTTGATGTGTAATTTTTACTTATTTATATAGTAATGATGCAGCGGCAAAAAAGACGCTGATTAGACAGTGTGAATACACAGGCTTATCCGTGTGTATGACAAATGAAGTTGTTCATATCTTAAATCATGTCACTTTAAAGAATTGCCATGCGCGATGCACTAGAAATCACACCATATACAAACTTAACTAAATCCACCGACATATACAGTAATAGTTCGCTCAAACCGAAGGAAACAATGATAATTGTCTTAAATTTGATCAAACGCAGATTTTGTGGTATATAAAAGCTTGAATCCATGTAGAACTTTCTCGATCTACACCGAAAATAAGCACCATGTTCATTTTAAGTCGTACTTACATATTCAAACTTTTATTATTTTAATCATTTAAGAAAACCTATACCTCTTATCTAGATTATACATTATTTACAGAATCATACGTTTGTAAAACTGTACACAATTTGAACGCTTGTAAAGAATCAAATAAGCAACCGTATTACATGAAAGGAAGCCGTAACAGATGAAGATTTTTTTAACTTTTATAAGCTTAAACAAACTTATTACTGATTAAAAGCACTGAATGACAATTCTATACTTTATAAGCCGTACGGCTAGACAATCTCCATAGGAAAGGCTATACGAACAGAGCCGTACGGCTAGCCTCTTGTCTACCCGTACGGAGCCGTACGGCTAGCCTCTTGTCTACCCGTACGGGGCCGTACGACTAGCCACTGCCTTGGCAAAAAGAGGTGGATTTCATATAAGCGCATAAAGGGAAGGCTGACAAAATCATCGTGTATACTGATAATCATACAACATATCAAATAAAAAATTTCTAGTTATGTCTGAACAAAACATTTGCATGCAAGTAAATGCATTTTTGAAACGATTATATTGTTGTTATTATTTGTTTTACTAACAACGAACTCGGGAGTAGAACACAATGTAAGAGCTCGGTATGTGGTTATGACAAAAATCTCCAACTTGGCACTTCTTCGCGACCATTTTTTTGTTAAAAAATTCTCAGCAATTGAACTTTTTTCAGAATAAATTAAATTTAACGAACGAAAACAAGTAAGGATGAAAACAAACAACAATTAAATAGATCGATTTTATGTACGCAACATATTGTACCTGATTTGAAACTTTATTTGTCTGAAAAAAAACGTACCTTGTTACACATAAAATAAATTCTCTTGAATAATTAATTGTTTGATTTAATTGTTCACACCAATGTTGACACTCTTTGTTGCAGCATTTTATCCCGGTGTTTTATCGCACATTTGTTCATCGCAACCCGATTATCTCGTTATGATCGGATACTGCCCAGACAATTACACAGAAAACAATGTGTCATAAACCCAGGGACATATACTTGGGTCCCTGCATAAACCACATGTTGCAGCCTAGTTTCTGGTAATTTAACACAATTTATGATACCCACATGTCACCCCCCTTGGCATATTAAGCAGTCACTTTAGCCAAATTTTGAAGCCAAAATACGGAACCTTTGCTTCAATAAAATATTTTAACATATTATCGGAAATGGATTTACAGGAACAAGTATATATATATATATATATATATATATATATATATATATATATATATATATATATATATATATATATATATATATATATATATATATATATATAAACCAGTTTAATTATAATAATGCAGTGTTTAATAACTATAAATAAATTTAAAATATTGTGAAATTTAACTGCTACGCAAATGAGGTATTTAACATCTTCGTGTATTGTGGTGTTTTCAAATTATATATTGTATACATGTACACATATTTTGTTTGGGTAATGGTGAGGCTGACGGGCTTTATCGATCGCATTTTATCGGGTGCCGTTTGTCCGGGTATACAACTAAATCGGGTGCCGATTGTCCGAGTCGACAAATTTACAGGGTGCCGACTGTCCGCGTATGCAAAAACACTGGGTGCCGATTGACCGGGTGCCGTTTGTCCGGATACCATTTAGATTGACGGGTATCGGCAAATGTAAACTCCGCTATTACGTGTTTAGATTTAAGTACGGTATTTCAGTGTACGAAACACCCTCATAAAAACAAGCAATCACAATAGGGTAGAAAATAATTGCGTTAAATAAATTAAATATATAGATTTATTGATCATAAAATGCTAGATTTGTATCACTCCTTATCATTAGTAAAGAGATTTCAATATACATGCAAAGACCGTTCAATTTGCATAATATGCATAGTTCTTTTACGTATGTATGCTAACATTTATTAATATTTTCATTCAATTTTAACGAAACGAAAATCCATTCAACGGAAAAGAAAATTAAACAATTGTTATGTATTCGGATTTTTTAGGGCTTTGTTTTACAATTGATTAAATTCATCGCTGATGAACAACAACAATATCCACACCACTTATCATTGTGATCAAATAAATATATGTTTCATTATTTTTTAAACATCATTTATAAAAGTCTTACTATAAGAAAGAATACGGCTTATTTAGTTGTTTTGTTTTGTGGAATTTTCAGTATTTAGTCTTCCGATCACGTTCTCTAATGAACAATACCGCTGCTGTATCAGCAGTATAAACTGAATATCAAAATTTCATTAGAAAATAATACATTTTTAACAATAAGGTAAGAACACATCTTTACGTGCATATGTTCAGTCCATTTACATCGTTGAAAAAAACATTTTCTAACAAGATTTCTGTTCTCGTTTACAATCGATACACTCGATTATCATCGCATGACGTCACACAAGGGAGATAATTAAAAACCGACAATAACTGAAAGGGTCTATTGTACATATGTCAGACATTGACAAATCAAACTGTTTAAACAGATACTTTGCCTCTATCGCGTCGTTGAATGACTCGACCGGTGTTCTTCCACAATTCATTGATAGTTCTTCCACAAAATTGTTTAACCTGTCCATATCAGAATCAGAAATTATAGACGTTATAAAATGCTTAATAACTAATAAAGTCGTCGGTGGCGACCTTATAAGTGATATTGTCCTTAAGAAAACGTGTAATTCTATTGCTAAGCCATTGTGTATCCTTTTTAATAAATCACTTAACGAAAGTACTTATCCCGCCCGATGGAAAGATGCGATTGTAATGCCTCTATTTAATCAAAGTACTGGCAGTACTGGTTTGACGATGTTTTTGAAGAGGATGGATATAAAACATCAATTTAAATTTATCTATATCACCACAATTGTTATGTTGATACGAACATTTGGGTACGATAAAAAATTTGGGTACGAAAATTTTGGGTGCGAAAAAAAATTTGGTACGAAAAAAATTTGCGTACGAAACATTTTTGGTACGAAAAAAAGTTTAGGGGTACGGGGAAGTAGTACCCGTGGGTAACTTGACCCATTGAGCGAAACTGGGAGGCGGGTCACATTCTTGTTCATTAAGTATGGCAATACATTCATGATGATTCTCGAAAGTAGGTATGAGCACATAGCCTGACCATGTGAGCTCAATCGTATGAGCACTTGACTATCCGAGTTCGCCCACGAACATATGGATAAGTTAACTAATAGCGAAATGACCTTATACATGTATATGCTGAAATCTAACAATCGAACGAAATATTAAACATGGTATGTACACTTAGGTGGTTGTGTAATTTCTGTTAGAATATCGTATTCAATATGTAAATTTTAAATGATTGTGCCCGCACTTGAGTTTGTTGCCTTGTTTGAGTCTATACGCGCCTAGGCTGCACCCAGTGTGTGTATTTGTGTTTTTCCAAGGTAATGAGTTACCTCCGCGCTGAGGCTGCATAATGTTGGGACCCGGAGTGTGTCCAGCACTCCTACCTAATAAGATTAGATTGACGACAGTTGGGACGAATTTTGAATGATAGCTGCAATTTCCAGCTATTTGTTTTGTACTGAAATACTTTTTAATTTTTTTATATGGTCAAATGCTGCGGGGGGGGGGGATGAGATTTTTTGGAAAAAAACAACTGTCAGGAATGGTGACCACAAAACATACAAAATATAACATTGCGCCGGGAGCGGGAATCGAACCGGTGTCGTAAAGGTGAAAAAGCGAACGTCCTTACCACTGCGCTAGCGAGACGGACAATTACGCAAAAGAAATGTTGTTTTATCTATATATATCATAGCAGTGCAGCGTTTACAATTTGCAGGTTCGAAATCGTTCGCATTCTTTAGTTTTGTGATCACGTAAAAAGTTAATTTTACATGTTTTTATTCGCAATTTATTTACTAAATCAAGAACAAATATCAAACAAAATAGAGAAAATATAAAGTTGTTTCATTGGTCCATAAAAATAAAATGGATGTAAAATTACTCATTTGAAATTAACGTTCTGATACACTTATTGAATCTGTTTCCCCAGGATATGCTGTTCTATTAATATTTACCTTTATCAACACGAACGACAACTCTGCTAGGAGAATGTTATCAATGAAAATCAACGAGCAATCTCCTACGCAGTGGCGAATGCCAAGGGAAGTAACTGAAAAATCGAGTTATCTCAATCGGACTGGCTCGGTCTTTTACATAGGGCGCCATTGTGAAGAATTGTTTTACTGGTTATCAAACCTTGGACGCTGCTGTTCCAGCATCGTCAAAAAGGGGAATCGAATAATCCACCCAATTACCGTCCTATTTCATTGTTAAGTTGCGTAGGCAAGCTGATGGAGAGGGAAGTTTATAAACTTTTATATATAAACATCTGCTTGCTTACAAACTGATATACTCAAACCAGTCGGGCTTCCTAAAAGGTCACTCCACAGTCGCTCAATTAATCGACATTTTTATCAAATAACGAAAGGTATTGATGAAAAGAAACTAACATGCATGGTATTCTGTGATATTTCTTAAGCGTTTGACCGCGTCTGGCATACTGGACTACTTTTCAAACTAAAACAAAATGGATTTGATGGAAATGTTCTCAATTGGATCAAAAGTTATCTTGGGAGTCGCACTCATAAGTCGTGGTTGGTGCATCAATATCTCAAACGGAAGAGCTAAATGCAGGTGTTCCACAGGGTTCTGTTCTAGGCCCATTATTTTTTCTTGTTTATGTAAACGACATAGTCAAGCACCTTCAATGTACTGCCCACCGTTTTGCCGATGACACTGCCCTCTCTTGTACTACCTCAAATATGTCTAACATTGAAATTGTTCTGAACCCTGGCCTACACGTTATTAGTAACTGGGCAAAACACTGGCTCGTAGATTTTAATCCACATAAAACCGTGGCTATGTTATTTTCTTCACACCATGCTGTTCCCCATCAACATCTTTAATTTAATAATGTACCGGTCAATTTTGTAGAAAACCACAAACACCTCGGTCTTACACTCAGCTCAAACGGTTAATGTCACGATCATATCATTAACATAGTAAAATTGTCATCAAAACTACTTGGAATTATGCGAAAAGTTTAATACATGGTCTCTAGAAAAACTTAAAATCAAATGTATATTTCCCACCTACGACCTCTACTTGAGTATGCATGTGTCGTTTGGGATGGCTGTGCGCTTTACGAAAAAGAAATGTTAAATAAAATACAAAATGAAGCGGCAAGAATAGTCACGGGTCTCACAAAATCTGTTTCTTTGTCTAACTTGTATTCAGAAATCAACTGACATAGTTTAGCCGAGCGTAGGAAGTATCTCAAACTTATGCATATGTACAAAATACATAATGCCTTATGTCCAGACTGCTTACAAAATTTACTACCAGTAACTGTTTTTCAACAATCTGCTAGACACCTGAGGAACGCAAATGATTATGTAATTGTTACTAGAAGAACGGAACTTTACTCACGTTCATTCATCCCGTCGGCTGTCGACCTATGGAACAACTTACCTCGCGACATAAGAATGTTAGATTCTCTATCAAGATTCAAAATTAAATTGAAACAATTAATTCTTCCAAGTGTCGAAACTCCATTATATTTTCATGTTGGTGATAGAAAATCGTCCATTTTACATGCTCGACTAAGAAATAACTGTAGCGATTTGAAACTGCACTTGTTCACCAATCACTTAGAACATTCACACTTATGTGTATGTGGAGAAGTTGAATCGGTGTATCATTTCTTTTTTAATTGTCCACGCTTTTCTTTACAACGTACAACTCTTTTCACGCTATTGAACAAATAAACTACAATACAATGCTGTTTGGTAATGACATGTTAGATAATGACACCAACAGCTTCATATTTAAAAATGTTCAGATATTTATAAAGACGACAAAGCGTGTTTCATAATGTTGTTGTAGCACATAGGTTTTTATTTTCATGGGCTGGACTTCACTATCTTAAGGTTGTACTGTATGTAAAAGTGTTTTATTTCCAATTCTTTAAAAATCATGATTTTCTTTCTTTTTTTACTTGCGCACTTTTTTGTTTTCTTATGAAAAATGTACTTTTTTCTTATGACAAATGTACTTTTGACCATGTAGCATAGAGCTTTACAAAATCACGATATCATCACGATGATGTAATGTTAATAACAAAACAGGGATAGACCACATATAATGTTGTTAGAACTTTAGATCCTACCCTTTTTTCAAAATAGTTGTATTTCTATGTATATTTTGTACTTTTGTGATTATTTTGGAAATAAAATATGTTTAAACTTAAAAGTTATAAATTTATAGAAAATTATATGTCTATTCATCTGTAGTTATTGACTGTTCATCCTAAGACATACAATTATCATACTTTATGACTTTTCAGGCGTATACGAGTCAATCAACACACAAGCCATGACTACTAGTACTATGAGCAGTATAAACGAACTTCCCGTACTTGGTGAGCGATGCTACTTTTGCTTTTACCCTTTCAAGCGAATGCACGTTTTTATCCTTGCTTATTCATTTTACCGGTAAATACCTTTTTATTAGCTCTCATGAGCACAACTTGCTTTTGAGTTTGCATGGCTACGAGGCCCAAAATGGGTTGTAAATATGAAAACGTAAAAACATCAACCTTTACTCTGAAACCGCACAACACAAAGCTTTAACATTTAGTGAACAACATCGTATTGTGGTCCTCTACAAAGTTTGTTTTTGGAATTATGCTTCCGGTTTCAAAGCTGACCTCGCCCCGGGGGTTACAAGTTATGTACACAAAGACTTGTACAAGGAACTTAAATACATTTTCTTGTATAAAACCGCAAAGCCCGATACTTTCATATTAGTTCGAAGCATTATATACAGGTCCTCTAATCTCTGTTCAAATCATGCCCTTTGGGTTAAGCTTTCCATGTCTTGATGACCATAGTTAAGCTTTAAAATTAGTCACCAATCTTAATAGACGGCCCTTTTAATTAGATTACAATGTTAATCCTATGCTTGAAACATATAGACGTTCGGCCCAGCTTTGACTTGTGTTATTGTCTAAATATTTCAAAATTTAAAATTACAATAAATAGTAACAAATTACTGTCACAAGCGGGCAGTAATTGTATCCGGCTGGCCATTATGATCATATCGGACCCGTGTCAATTTTCTATATCTGCAAAGAATCCGGTTGCGCAAACTGAACAAAATGGCGACCGAACTCAGTCTCAGCCGAGACATCGTCAGGGCTATTTCGTTTTGTAAGTCTGTTCTGTGGCAGTAACATGTTAATATGAAAAGAGTGTTTTTTTATTTACTGACGCTGTTTATTATTGTGCTATCTATTCAAAACGTCATTACATCTAAGGTGTTAATGTCTTTTTCCAAGCGATTTTTGGTTGGTCAGTAAATTTGTGCAGCCAGTTGTGAACGGTTATTGCTTGGGCTTTACTTCTGAACTTGAAAATGTGCACATTAACAAAGGGTTAGAGGTTGGCGATGATCTAGATCCATTTTCTTTATCGGGGGATGTTGGAAAAAACCATTAAAGCGAGATTATACGAATTTGTCAAATATTTATGAATTTATATAAAATGTGTAAAAAAAAACTTATTATACATATATTTCAATATAAATTAAAATAAAAGTTAAGAAGAACATGTGTCGAAAAATGCGAAATAAGCCAGATATTAATGTGTGAAATCGAAAATGACTGTACAGTCAAATTCGCCAGCATGTCTATCATGTATGTACGATGTGAATCTAAATTAAAGCGGGTATATACGATTTTGTCAAATATTAATGAATTTATATAAACTGTGTAAAATACTTATAATATATATATTTCAATGTAAATTAACATAAAAGTTAAGAAGAACATGTGTCGAAAAATGCGAAATAAGCCAGATATTTAATTCTGAAATTGAAAACGGCTGTACAGCCGAATTCGCCAGCATGTATACCATACATGTACGATGTGCATCTAAACTTAGTTTAACGGTTTATTTGAATTCCTGCAACGATATCTATTCATACGACACACGAACACCGTCTCCGATCCTAATACAAAGACGAATGCTTCGGTTATTGTAAGAAAATATGTACGTCACTATCGGCTTGGGGCGCTCATTTGTCTTTGCTGCATTTTATGAAATTCGGCTTTTATGTATAATTTTTCTTGCCTATTTTGTGTTATTGTAACATATTTTATCAATATATTGGAATAAAACACATATAAAAAATCGTATATACCCGCTTTAAGTTTAACGGTTCATTTGAAATTCCTGCAACGATATATATTCATACGACACACGAACACTAACTTAGATCCTAATAATAGACGAATGCTTCGGTTATTGTAGGAAAATATGTACGAAATATCTTCGTCCCAATAGGCTCGGGGCGCTAAATTGTATTTGCTGCATTTATGAAATTTGTCGTCAATAAATAATTTTTCTTGCCTATTTTGTGTTATTGTAACATATTTTATCAATATATTACAATTAAACGCTTTAATGAAGAGCAGGCTTACTTCTATTTAGTTCTTCAAATAACTGTTTATCTTAATTATTAAACAAAGAGCATTATGAAGCTTTTTCGGTTGAAGATGACCTTTACTCGGCAACGTAGACAGCAATTACCTTTCCTGTTTGTGAGAAAAAGCCCAGTTTCTGCACAATCAAAAGAATATATAACCTAATAGGCAATTACGAATAGAGGCAATGCCTTAACTTAAAACAAAGAGTTACAATAAATCCATGCGGAATACGTCGGACCTCGGACATTTCCGATAAAATTTAGAAACGGACGGTCGTCGTGTCTGACAAAAGAAGATATGTAAAACTTTGAGATAGATGGATTAACGATAAAATAGAACGGTTCGTTACCAACCAGTCGAGCCTAATAGTTAGTTATCTGTGCTGGTGACGTAAGCATCTGTAAGTGCAATACTCAGAATCACTAAATCCTTGTTATGATTGTAAAGCATAAGCGAGGAACGGTACGAACTTTCCTTTTTCCCTGACCATTTGATGCGAAAGTAAGCATTTTTAAGCAAGTTAGTTTTCACCGAGTTCTAAAGGGTTTCATATTGCTGTTAAAATTTACTTCTGATTTATAAGGCAATACAAAGCTTTCTTCAATTTTAATTAAACATTTTGCAATACGCAATAAAAGAAAACGCCTAATTTTAGTTATCATTGTACTGTATGTTAAATTGTTAAACAATTGTGAACGTTAATATCATCAAAATAAACTAAATTAGAGGTATTTTCTCTGGTTTGCATAACAGAAGAACGAATTCCGGTGAAATCGGATGAGATCCTGTAAAACTCAAAAGTTACCGGACCTCATATCCTGAAAGATATTATTGTGTATTTCGCACGGGGTGGTTACCATGATAACATGGCGTGTACATTATGTTTTAATATTGACAAGAACGGATGCATGGACCTCATATATACATAGCTTAACACAATGCAGTTCATGAGAAATAAATTGTAAGCAAATAAAGTAGACTAGAATTGACTTGCTGTACATGAAAAGTGTAAAGTTCAAGTTACATTAGACTGTTGACTTTAATGGATACAATAAGGTAATAGTGCACTTATCACATTTATTCTTGCTTATTAGCTAATACAATGGACGATGCAACGTTCTACCTGTGTTAAGGTCTGCTCTAACCGCATGATATGTGGTTTAAAAGGATACAAAGTAGGATATATGCGTTGTTTGTACATTTTCAAATAATTTGCCATTGTTTATTGTAGATCCATGTACCGTTATAGTGCAGAATGTGCCTGACGCCTATATGTCGGAGGAAATGTTGGAAATGTTTTTCGAAAGCAAAACGTTCAATCATGTCCCATCTGTGAAAAAAGTGGTTCTGTTAGGAAACGAGGCGACGGTGACATTTGGTAACCGGGAAGGTACTTAATTTATAATCTGTCACTACATGGGATAGAACCACTCAAAACCGTCTTTATGTAAAGTTTTATTTTCTTTACAATTATTTTGCCTAATAAAGGACAATAGCTGATATCTAAAACAATTATGGCGAGCAATAGTTGAATTGTTTTATTAGCTTGGAATGAGTAACAAATTGATAACGTTTGCTCAAGATAAATGATTACACTAGATGACACCGAATAAAAATATGCTTTAATCATTGTACGGAGATACTTGAAGTAATTGCGTAAGTAACACACTTGCTACCTTAAGTTTTAAACTTGTGCACTATGATTGACAAGTTATTTTCCGTCAATAAATGTTTCAAAGAGTTCATGAATAAAATACATTACATGTTTACAACATCGGTTCCAATGTTTTAACAATACAGACGCTTGTTTTGTGCTACAAAACACCACGAAAAACCGTGAAAATGCCACATTGTTTTTCTTATTTTAGACGCTAGTTTCGTGCTACAAACACACCGCGAAAACCCTTGCGAGTTGAAGGGACAGAGGCTGACAATTCTTCCAATGGCGCCAGTGGCTGCACCTGTACCGGAAAACCAGTACTCGGACGAGTATGTTAAACAAACCGATGCCTCTAGATCTTCATATAAACAGAAAAGCGACCAACAAGACAACCCTTCGGGAGAGTATTGTCGACCAATCGATGTTCGTAGATCTTCAGTTGATGAAAAAGAAATAAGCGACAAAGACAACCATGCGGACGATTTCGACACCGTTGAGGTACTTCCTCTTATGTCTCACCCTTACACAACGCATCAGTCACATAGCGCTCGGGATGATATTTTTTAATCGTCTTTTGTCTGTCGTTTGTCGACCGTGATGCGTCATATAGACTTGCCTCGTGCACTCTCTAGAGGCCGCATTTATTGCAATATCTTCAAAAGACTTGGTCAGAACATTTGTCACAATGATATCTCAGCCGAGTACGAAATTTTGTAAACAACTTTGTGCCTAGGTCAAAATTAATTAAAAAGCATGTGATCACAATAGAACTCACATTTGTTGGCGCAATCTTCATGAGACATGATTCTTTTGCATTGAAAGATGTAGCTGACATGAAGCATGGAAATTTTCCTTACGTCGTTAATTTCAAAGTTACACAATTTGAGTGCTCTAAAAATCAGAAGTTGTTACCCTCTCATCCGTAAATTTATGTTAAACTATATATATTTCATGTGAATAATTTAAATTAATTCAAAATAACGTGAAATTGTGGTAATATAATCAAGACAAAATACCTAAGACGTTGACCGTGTCATAAGTGAAATGAAAAATGATGGCACACACGATTGTATACATAATGCGTAACTTGGATAATGTTTAAAATCTGACAATTTCGCTACTTCCAATCAATACTGTCACATTTGACCATTGCATCTCTATACATATGTAATTGCAAAGCCAAATTATGTTAGATCAACATAAGTTATGTTTTTTATGCAATCGAACTCAATACCTTGTATACCAGCTTTGTCATTTTCCGCCGCAGGTTGAGGGATTTACCGATGAAGTGTCTGATGATTGTCTGAGGTATTACTTCGAGAACACAAACAAATCACGCGGAGGGGAGATTGAGGCATTTAGTCGCTCAGAAGGACATGCCGTCATTACTTTTAAAGACAAAACAGGTACTTTAGTCGCCTAAACGAAGACATAAGTATGTTCAGTATTGTAGATGACATATTGCCATGAATTGTACAAGCACTTGCATTAAATGCGTTAAGTCTTTCGGATAGTAACAAGAATGTCTCTAAAGATTCTGTTTTTGGAGTATACTTATTCCTGTATAATTCATTTACAACTTCATATAGGAAAGCAGAGTTTACATTTCATATGTGGATTAAATGACTTACTTCAATCGGCTTCTGTTACCTAAAGCCACCGTTCTTGAATTGAACTATAAAGGTCATTGCAGTATTGTGTTGAATGTTTGGGCTGTTAAAATATAATCAACATTTCAGCTGCACGAAATGTAGCACAAGCACAACATACGCTTGGGAAATGTAAACTGCATGCGGTACCTGTTCTTACCAATCACAAAGCAGTTATGTTCACAGTAAGTAAGAATTTACTCGTAGATGACCTTATGCGTACAGTTTTGAATGGTTTGAGCAGTCAATAGGTTTTTAAAAGCAAAACATCCTTAAGAAGAACTGATAGGGTTAGGGATACATTTACAACATAAATTGTTGTCTATTTTATATTTTAACGCTAAAGCTTGTTTGCTTGTTAAACTTGAGTTTTTCGCCGTTTTCAACCTTGTTTCAGTTATATCAAGACGTGCCAGTTAACCAACGCACAATTGCTCTTGGTTATCCGGGTTAACTTATGGCAGTAACTAGCAACTGCCTTAATTGATTTAATGTTTATGACCAATTCCAACGCAAGTTTAGCCTGCACACATCGGGGCTTGAAGACTTATATGTTTAGTAAAGCCATACTTCTTGTATTTACTATACCATTTAAATTTATAATTCGCTAGTTATTTATAATATGCGTTGTTCTAGAATTTACCTGAAGAACTTAGCGAGGAAGAATTTGCCTTATTTCTCGAAGCAAAACTTCAACTTGACGAGCCTCCCAAAATTGTTATATCTAGAAGAAAATTGACTGCTGTTGTTGAGTTCAACTCTCTTATTGGTAAGAATGAAACATGCTTATATTCAATTATTGTATAAATAATGCGATGGGTACTCTTCATTATTGTAAATTAAACATACGAAAAATAAAATGTCATTAGAGAAAGAAGCTTTCACGTTTCTCCAGCTGTTTGAAACCTGATTATGTATTTCATTTCATGTAAATAAGCATGCATTTAATGCTACTTTATGTGTTTGATTCATTTAGTTCAATTTAATTATTGTATGTGCGATTAAACATTTTCATTATTATTTTCCGGCTGCTTGGGGTTTTTTCATGCATATACTTTTCTTGAAAGTAGCCGATTGATCAACATGTTACTACATCAAAAAAAAGTCTTCTTCGTCTCTTTTATGTATAGAAAGCTAGTTGTTGTGTGGCTATAGTCAGCGTCATCTGTATTTAATGTCGTAAAGAAATGTGTTTGTGTGGCGTACCAATTACAGAAATCAGTAAGGCGGTCGAGGCGTGCGCTAAACATAAACTGAAAGGGAAACACATTGAGGCCCACCAGGTTCCCGTCAGCAGGTCTATATTGGTTTATGAGATGCCAGAAGGATGCACGCACGACAGCGTGCTGTTTTACTTTGAAAACACGAAACGTAGCGCTGGTGGACCTGTTCAGAGTGTTGAAGTCAAGCATCTGGAGGACGGATATTGTATTGTACACTTCATGGATCATAAAGGTACAAGTATTCCTTTTATGTTGTTTTAAATCTTTTATTTATTATAAGTTGTACATTGTTAATAAACTATCTATGTTTTAGTATAAGGATACAATATGTTTGCTGATTGTTTCGTGGATGTTACGAGAGAAAAAACATCAATACAGTAACGCCATTTAAAACAAAAGATTACATATATTGGGACATCGCATTGAAATGTGTACGGTTTGTACTTTGACAAAAACAAGCAGAATTCCTCGAGATTTTTAATTATATTTCGTTGTCTTACAGTGGTCGAAAGCGTTTGCAATAAGACGGACCATTCGCTGAACTCGGTTACTATTAAGGTGGCACCCTATCGCCGTGAACTAGGCTTACCAGACGAATGTGAAGCAGCCGTTGGACCAAAAACATGTTGTTTTACTTTAGACGTAGAGTCATACGACCAATACAAGGTGAAGTATTTCAGAAAACAACCGGCGATGCAGGCCATATTAAATGAAGAATTACAGGTGTGTTCCGCATCCGCGAAAAACTGGGATGGCAATATAACTGTTGAATGTACCATTGCAAAAAACGACCCGGCATTTCGTAAGCTTAAGAACTGGGAAGAGACGACGAGGAAAATTGTACACGATGCTTTTGAACGAGTTGTAGTGAAGAAGCGTTCAGTTGATAGTGAAATGTGGGCATCAGTTAAGGAAGGTTTGCAGAAGGTTATAATTTCAGACCCCGATCGTGTAGCTCTATTCATGGAAAAAAATAATGGATTAATTATACTTGTTGCAGAAGAATCGATTATGGATAGTACATGGAGAGCAGTGTTAGAAAATATAGAGGGCGCGGAAACAACTTACAAAGCGGGCAAAGAGGCGGTTTCTCAGATTGTTTCGATTAAACTTTTCAAAGGAAAATACTTGAAGAAGTCAGGTTTTGATAAGCACACTCATGTCGTCCGGATGGAATATTGTGAAAAAGCACCTAACATGGAGATAACACTAACGGGAAAGAAGAAGGATGTAGACGAATGTACTCTGAAGATTTATACGGAAATTGAAGACATCGAATCGAAGAAAATTGTACTGGAACCGGAGCGTACACGTTTACTTAAGCGGGTAGATATTCAAAAGGCTGTTACAAAGGAGATGAACATGAAAAATCTCACTGATATTTGGGAAATCTATGAAGATTCCGTTATTATGTACACCAAAGAAAGAGATGATTTTAAAATGATGGAGCATATCATTGTTCATGCAGTGTCCAAAGTTGTTGTAACATTAGATAAACATTCATTAGAAGCAACTTCTTCCGAGAAATGGAAGACTGTGGAAAAAGGGTTGAGGTCTAAATGCAAAGACTGCTTAGAGATCAGGATTGATGATAAGCTGATGCAGTTATGCATCTTTACCACGCCAAATATGGAGGATGAAGTACAAGAATCCGTAGAAGAGTTTCGAAGCAAAAATGCTGTTTATACAGAAAGCTTCTCGGTTGATGCCTCAAGGGCAAAGTTCATGAAAAAACACATGGACACAGAGGTGTCGCAAATTAGAAAGAGTGTAGCAAAACTTGACATCCACAGCAACGGATGCATTGAGATAGAAGGTACATACATTTTATGACATATGAAGCCAAGATTAATATTAAATTTAAGAATAATGTATAAAATATAAAATATCTATACTGCCATCTTGATGACGTTTTTAATTAGAATATTTATTCATATTCAAGATACCAACCAGCAGTGAGTAACATATGACTAATTACAATTTAGGTCAGTCTCGCAAATTATCATAATACCATCAGTCCTCAGAACGAATTAACATGATATGTATGCGTTTGCAGGAACGTCAGCAAGTATTAAACCGGCAAAGAAAGCGTTGGTTGAGTTGGCAGACAAACTCTTTGCTGAGGCGCATGAAATCGAGAAACCGAACATCAAACAGTACTTATCTTGTAATAAGGGAATGGAGTGCATACAGAAGGCAGAGTCACATGGGCCATGCGTTATCGAGACGAAAGGATCTGGGTTTTCCAAATCCATTCGAATTGGGAAATCCGAGGGCCGTAAAATGACATCTGAGAAACCAACACCATGCGCAGAGGTGACTGTAAACGGAACAAAGGTAAACAATTACTAAATATAATTGTTTTTTATCATAACCAAGAGGTTTCAATATTATATATATATATATATATATATAAAGCGAATAAGTATTTGTATTAGTAGAATTGATATAAGTTTGTGATAAAAAAAAGAAAATATTTAATATCCTTTCTTGTTGATATTATTGAGGTGGTTGTTTAAAAATGATTAAGGTTTTCAATGATTTTGTTTCAGATAAGTGTCGTTGTCGGTGATATAACTGAACTTAAAGTTGACGTGTTAGTAAATGCTGCAAACCGGGCGTTAAAGCACAGGGGAGGGCTTGCTCGAATTATCCAGGAAAAGGGTATGTATGCATTAACAGCAGACAAATATGAATTTACACCATGTACTGTAGGTGCATGTTATGTTTGTCATTATTTAAGGTATACAATTTGACATAACATGTTCAATAAAATCTTATTCTGTAATTACACAAAGTGTTACATTTTGCTATTGTTTTCCTGTGTCCGTTCACAATTTTATGTACATGTTCTTGTTTGAAATTACGAACGTTTTACATTTTGTCCGTTCTTTACTGTAAGGGTAAAGTTCCTCTTCTAGCGCAGCTGAATAAGATCCCTTTTGACTGATATTGTGCGATAATTTATGAAGCGGGATAATAGAACGCCAACTTTTAACATTGCTTAAGTTAGGGAATGCAAACTTACTGCATATATTTAATGCTTTTCAATAGCTACTTTATACTTATATAGAAAAAAATGTGCATTATTGTTGAAATAAAGGTATAAATATGTTTACAATATATTCTCTTATATTGAGATATTTTTTACTGTTCGAAGGAGGAGATGCGGTGGCTAAAGACTCGGACCAGAGAATTAAAAACGAAGGCGATGTGAAAGAGGGCGAAGTATACATGGGCGTTTCTGGAAACCTTGGTTGCAAGGCGGTGGCCCACGCGGTAGGTCCGCAATGGAAAGGAGGAAAGGACGGCGAGGACAAGCTGCTCAGAAATGCTGTTCTCAACTGCCTAAAGGAGTCTGAGAAGGGTGGCTTTAAGTCCATAGCCTTTCCGGCACTCAGCGCCGGCATGTTCAACTATCCAATAGACCAGTCTTGCAAAGAAATTATAGCTGCAATCGTCGGATATTTAAAGGTGTTAAATCTTATAAATTATTATGAAGAAACGGATCGGTTACAATAGCGGGGTTTGAAAATTGTGATGACATGATCAATGTTTTTAATTATTATGATGCGTAATACTTCATTATTTTTGTGTTTGTATCGTTTACACGAACTGGTCCAAAATCTAGTCATGGAACACCCCCTTGTTTAACTGTATATGTATATTTTCAAATAATGTAATTTTACTTTTCGCAAATAAACCTTTTAGTTATTTTCTGTAGTGTACACTATACATAATGTTGTTTAAGTGCGTTAAATATATAACATTTTTGACATTACAGGACCACAAATTCAATGAAGTTATTTTATGTGACATCAGTGAAAACACGGTGAAAACATTCTGTGATGCCCTTCTTGCGCAATACCCGAGTACACATATGTTATGTAAGTAATAAATGTATAGTACGAACGTGATTAATGGATGGTATTTTCAATTGACTTAGTTGTTGGAAGTAACGTAGAGAGAACATCGGACGTGTAGTCCGCAAAGTGTTTGGTTTCATGATTAGCAAGATGTGGATCACACTTCAAATATTAATGGATGCTGTTTTGGCTAATGCTTTATTAAAATGTTTCAAATATATATTTATATATGTGAAAATATTGATTATCGAAGAGTTTAACACTAAATATGTTAAAATTCATAGAAGCAAAGAATTAATACAATCTTGCTTTAGGTTAATTCTTTTGGTAGAAAAAAAGTGCAATTAGACATAACAGGTGACGGTTACACGTTAATAACTCTCGTTAACTTTCTTGTCTTGAAAAGTGAAAGTAGGAGAGACCGGGTTAGGGGGACAAATAGATATTCATGATGTGGAATCAAGGCCGTCATCGGGGCGATCCAGACAAAGGACAGAACATAGCTCTTCTAATAAAGTGTCGTTTGGCAAGGTGAAAGTGGAGGTAGTAAAGTCAGCATTGG
The DNA here is from genome assembly GCF_020536995.1 of Dreissena polymorpha. Lineage (NCBI taxonomy): Eukaryota > Metazoa > Mollusca > Bivalvia > Myida > Dreissenidae > Dreissena > Dreissena polymorpha. The sequence continues at coordinate 48,912,451 of NC_068362.1, forward strand.
CACAGGAGCAGGTATTGGTCGATTTGTCTCCTTCATAGGCATATAATGTGCACATGTTTGTCTCGAACTTTTTTTTGCTATAGTTATGATTAGTTATTGCGTTTATGCAACAACTACAACTTATAATTTTTTTTTTAACCCACCAGTTACATTTTAACTGTTTACGAACATTATTAATTGGATTTGACATACCAATAAACTTAATAAAAGATTGTCCGTTATAAGTTTATTATGTAGCAGTTAAATTGAATACAAATATTTTCATAAGTTTTTTTTAACGCGTTACAAGCTAAGGGTTGTGAACAAGTGCGTTATGTCTAGCAATTAAAGGGGCCTTTTCACAGATTTTGGCATTTTTTAACTTATTCATTAAATGCTTTATATTGATAAATGTAAACATTGGATCGTAAAAGCTCCAGTAAAAAATCAAGAATACAATTAAAAAAAGGAAAAGAACATTGCCCGGAGCAGGTTTCGAACCAGTGACCCCTGGAGTCCTGCCAGAGTCCTGAAGTAAAAACGCTTTAGCCTACTGAGCTATTCCGCCGAGTACACATACTTGACGTATTTTATACCTTATATAAGCAATCTTCGTAGTTTCACAAAATTTAACGACAAAAACAGAACTCTCCAAATTATTCAATCGTTTCGCGTTGCAACGCTTTATAATTTTTAGGTTTTAAAATCGTCAAAAGATGCATATAATGGCTATATTAGACCATGGTAAATGTTCAGTATTACTGTTTCCTCACAAATATCATAACTAAAATGAAAATTTGCGAATCTGAAAGAATTTTTTTCAATTTTGTCAATTTACCAAAGCGTGAAAAGATCCCTTTAAGGTCGCGTGGAGTTTATAAATTATATAATTAAATTTTGGTGAACACAAGCAAAAGTAAAAGGTAAACATATTCTCGACACACAATCTAGAAATAAGCATGTCCCGTTGCATGTCATGTATACTATCATATGCGGTTCGGTCTATAAGAAGCAAACGCTCACAACTCAGTTACAGCGTGTTTTTGTATTGCGTGCGAGGACATGCTTTCTTACGTGTATGTGAGAAAGAACAAGTCATAATAATTGCAAAAGACACCTTGGCATATTACTTTTACGGTCTCCTCTATAGAGTAAACTAACCCTTTGATGTTTTGAACTTCTTACTCTCGGTTATCCGCTACGTTGTAGTGTACAACAGTTTAAAAAAATACACACTAATTAATTATGATTAATATTAGTTCGCACACCTATTAAAACCTCTTAAGTTAAGGTCACACTATGTGGCAAAAAGCCATTTTGAGCCACAAACGATTGCTATTGGCTTAAGTGGAGTTAGGAGATAAACGTGGAAGGTGTAGTCATTCGTGACCTTAAGACAAAAGTCTTGATGATTTTTATGTAGTTAGCCAACATGTTTGTAAATATAATTATTGTTCAATAATGAATGTTGTAAACGTTCCTGATATTCTTTTTTGAACTTCACATTATTTTCAGGTTGATGTTATAGTGAATTCTGCATCGGCGGACTTGAAATTAAACAAGGGCATGTCGTCAAGAGCCCTGTCGGACGCGGCGGGCAAGGGCCTTCAAAGAGAACTTGACTCTGTGTATCCCCACGGCATACAAGCGGGGCGGGAAGTTGCAAGCACTGCAAACTTTCAACTTCCATGCAAACGCATTTACCACGTGGCTGTCAAACATTATTCGTCCAAAGAAGATCTTAAGGTACTTTTTCTTTTTGTATTTCATGTATTTAATGCTAAACGAGTTATTTGTATGGACTGAGAAGAACGTTATTATTTATTTGCGTTTTTAAGAGTATTGAACATGTGGTTTCGGAATGCTTGAAACTGGCCGACAAAGACGGACACGGTTCAATCGCCTTTCCTGCCGTCGGCACAGGCGGTCAGAAGTTCCCCGTATCCGACGTAGCCAAAACGATGCTTTCCAGTGTAGATTGGTTTTCTAGGCATTACAAGAAGTCATCCGTTGCGCTTGTTCGAATAGTTATCTACTACAAGGACGATGCTGTATATCAGGTACGGTCATTGTTTTCATAATCAGTACAAGTCCAGCATGAGTGATAAGGTTCAAAGACGTGTGCATTATGCAAAATTGGTACACCAGTATGCATTCAGCATCTTAATGTTTGAGGCATATAATGATGTCCCTAAGTATGTCCGTCCTTATGTAGAGTCTAACTTATATAGCAGATTTGTATCGATTCCTTAAGTATCAACACCGAGTGTTTTATATACGCAAACAGCTGTTGGTTATCGCTGTTTCCTATTCACCATATAATCCATCACGTTAAACTTATAATTCGCTGAATTCATAAATGTATTAAACATAATTCAAATAGGCTATTTCGTCGTAACATAGATTTTACTAGGTCACCAAACTGCAGCATTTGTTAATATGACACTTACATAGTTCATGCCGACAACCTTGTTGCTTTTACCCATTTCCCTTTCTCTTGCAAAACATTAACCTTGCCATGCCCTTTGCCTTATAAATAATTCAAACCGAACAAATTTGAAATGTAAGGTGTATTTTAACGATTTTAACCAGCCCGACTTGCTACAATTCTTTGATACGTACATAATGATTGCTTATACCCATTCAAAAACTTCCCATATAACATTACTTATTTACTTCTTAGAAATAGGCTATGACGCACCTACTGGGTCCATTTACGTTGCGTCAGGCCCAGATTCTTTTTTTGTATAGTTTTTAATATATGGGTACGAGCATGTATATCTTTAAGTCGAATATTCATAGCTGACATTGAATTATGTTGTTCTTTTAATGAAAAACGGCAATTTTAATAAATGCTCTATAGTTTGGTTAAATGTGTACAAATTTGTTTCTTATTCAATGAACTGACCTCGTAATAACATATAAAGAAGTGTAACTCCAGCTGCATGTCAAACATGCCGAAGCTATGCTCATGCAATCAACAGTCCCTATGGTCAGACGATCGGTATTTTGTATCCCTTATAGTTTGTGTTCGTGTATTACTTGCTGTGGAAGATTCGAAACTAGAAATGCTTCTGCCAATCTAAACCATCTGTTATATCGACGCTTACACTTCATAGCATACATTAAATTAGTTTAGAAGGTGTCAGATAATATTTGAGGATGTGATTGAGCCGTTTAATGACAAAACCCGCATAACTGACATCAGTGGTGACGTTTGCAAAATACATCTTTGACGTAAACATTTGTGAAAATGCGCATATATGTTGTTGTAATAGAAGCACTGAACTAATACACAATTCACTTATCCATAATCCATGCAATAATAAATAACTGTCTAAAAAGAAATAAGCAATTTCACCTTAAGAATTATGTAATTATCTCCCGGCATAGGCGGAGGGATATTCTTTTGGCGTTGTCCGTCCGTTCGTCTTTCCGTCCGTCCTTCCGTTTGTCCGGCACTTTTGTGTCCGGAGCCATATCTTGGTAGTGCTTTGGCGGCTTTCATTAAAACTTGGTATAAGTATATCTATGGATAAGAGGATGACGCACGCCAAATGGCATTATATACCATCCGTTAATAACGGAGTTATGGCCCTTTGTATCTTGAAAAAAAAAGCTTTTGAATATAAGCTTTGAGCTTTACAGTATGTCCATTAACACATAAGCCAGAGCCATGAAACTTGCCATAGTTGTTCTCAATCATCTGGGGTTGCTTCACGTTCAACACCCATAATCCTAGGGGCTATGGTCATGGACCTTTGTATCTTGAAAAGAATGCTTTTTAATGAAAGCTTGGAGCTTTATCTCCCTTAACACAGGAGCCAGAGCCATGAAACTTGCCATAGTTGTTCTCACTCATCTAGGGGTGCTTCACATTCAACACCCATTATCATATGGGCTAAGGTCAAGGTTTCATATTGAGGTAAAAGGTCACACATTTGATGAATTATTCATTATTTAGTCATTCTTTTAAGATCCAGGTTGCTATGGTCATGGTCAAGGTCACACACAAAGGTTAAAGTCACACATTTGGATTGAATATGCCTTATTTGGTAAGGATTCTACCATACTAAAATGGATTCTCAAAATGTCCTGATGTAATTGTTCTCAATTATCAGGCAGTGATATGTGTTTTTGACCAAAGTCTAGGTCACACATCAACGGTCACACATTTGTAGAAATATTAATTATTTAGCCATTATTTTACTATGCATCAGTGGATTCTGTAATGACCTTCCATAATTCTTCTCCATCTTCTTCCTTGCTGTGTTTCATATGTAAGATTCTGGGTTAACCCTGGGTTAAGGTTAAGGTTCATGTCTAGGGTTAAGGTCAACGTCACACAATATACTTCATGTAAGGTCATACGATTCACATCAAGGGTGAAGGTTACACAAATGCTTCGTGTAAGGTCGTACGCTAAACACCTAAACAGACCAGCATTTTTTCCAGAATTATGTATACATCTTTGTACTTAGAAATTACAGGTTAGAGATTTTGTGCTCAAACAAGGGGGAGCATATAGTCGCTGACTTGTCTGTCCTTCGTTCTCTCATAATTTTATCTGGAGGAGGATATTGTTTTGGCGCTGTCCATCCGTCCTTTTATCTGGATGAGATTGTTTTGGCGTTGTCCATCCGTCAAGAAAACTTTTGTGTCCAGAAGCATATTGTGGAACTGCTTTCGTGCATTTCAATGAAACTTGTTTGCATATAAATGCATTTCATTTATCAAACAAAATATGCATAAAAAGTTTTAAGTGTTTGACTTTCCCAAATACTAATGATACACACATGTTGGGCCCATGTACACCAACCATTCTTAAAGCGGGTATATACGATTTTGTCAAATATTTATGAATTTATATAAACTGTGTAAAAAACTTATTATATATATATTTCAATATAAATTAAAATAAAAGTTAAGAAGAACATGTGTCGAAAAATGGGAAATAAGCCAGATATTTAATTCTGAAATTGAAAACGGCTGTACAGCCGAATTCGCCAGCATGTATACCATACATGTACGATGTGCATCTTAACTTAGTTTAACGGTTTATTTGAATTCCTGCAACGATATATAATCATACGACACACGAACACTATCTCCGATCCTAATACAAAGACGAATGCTTCGTTTATTGTAGGCAAATATGTACGTCATTATCGGCTCGGGGCGCTAATTTGTCTTTGCGGCATTTAATGAAATTCGGCTTTAATGTATAATTTTTCTTGCCTATTTTGTGTTATTGTAACTTATTTTATCAATATATTGGAATTAAACACATATAAAAAAAATCGTATATACCCGCTTTAATTTCTTGTACATTTAGACTAATTACTCCCCCCCTCCACCCCCACCCCCCCACGCTAAAGGCGGAGGGATATAGAATTGGCATTGTCCGTCAGTCCGTCCATCTGTCACAATTTTGAAATTGGCGGGAGATATCAACGAATATACTTGTTTATATTGGTTTGGGTGTAAAACGGCTTAACCATAATATGTATCTAAATACAGACGCGTCGATATTGCATATTTGTGTTGTTGCCACTGTTTTGAAAAAAAAAGAACACTCACTGGTTTATATCTGCATAATCTTTGTTTATGTATTTGAAGGCATTCGTCGATGCCTTAAACGGTCCACAGGGAGCGTCCGGTGGGACAAGCGATGCATCTACTTGTTCAAGTAATGGTAGGTGTACTACACCATGTTTCTTATGCCATGTAAGGGGGAAACGACAGATGCAGCATTGTTTTGTCGATTAAGCTTAACTTTGCGTTAAATAAGCACAAATAAGAATGCAAGTCTTTTACACATGTGTAATGCCAAAACATTACACGGAAGATTTTCAATAGTAAAGGTGTCGTACGAGTCAAATCTGACTGGCACTCAATTGAAGCTATAATATACTTTATAACACATTTATATGATACTCGTATAAAGTAGTCTAAAGCATGAATGTATAGACGTTAAGTAATACTTTGACACTATTAAATAGATGTGTTCTTGCAAAGTGTTTTTTGTTTTGTTTTGAAGCATCAAACCCGGTGCAGATCGGAAGTCTGAATGTGACTGTTGTGCCAGGGGACATTACATCTGAACGTGTTGATGCTATTGTTGCAAGTTGTAACAAAGACCTGGATTTGGACAAAGGTAATAAAGTTTAAGTAATTAAGTTAAATAATTAATTCGTACGCAGTACGCAAAGTAGTCATCATATCAGTACAATTGTTTTTGTTTTGTACTTGCAGTTTTATACGTTAACATATGTAGGTTTTGTCCATGTTAAACGTATGTGTATATGTCGCTTTATTTATGTAATGCTTGCGTCACTGTTCCATGCTGTACACATGTGCGATCTATGTGTGTGTATTATTCACAGACACATGATTAAGCTGCTTGTGTGATTCTTGCAATATGAACGAATACTTCAAGTCATGTATGTTTGTACTCGAATAGACTTCAACCATTGTTACTATGAACACTGCGATGCTTTGCTTACGTTTGTTATGTTGGACTATTAATTTGGCCATTATAACATTTACAAATACAAGGTGGATATGTGCTTGGTATTAAAGGTATTACTTACCGAATCACTATCCCTGAACAATGCAGGTTAGTTTTCGGTTTGATACTTTGTTGAAATACATTGTGTACGACACATACAATTTTATTTTTACTTCAGGACAAGTTACAAAAATAATTCGAACAAAGGCAGGAAATGCTTTACTTCAGGATGGAAATTTTACAAGTGAGTAATATTTTGAAATTTTCTTTTTCCTTTTGCCAAATACTTTGAACCATTTTTAGTGCTACTTCCATTCAACATGTTTTAAGTTAGTTTAAGTTATATTACAATTACAGAAGAAACCATGAAAAAAGAAGGACTTGTCATGACTGTTGGAGGCAATTTACATGCCAAACATGTGATTTTTGTTGAAACTAAATCAAACCCATCTGCGTGGCAACCTTTGATTCTCGCTGCGCTGCGAAAAGCTGCAGATGAGAACTTGAAAAGTATCTCGTTTCCAGCCCTCGGCACAAGTACGTTGGTTTCACATCTTCTCAATTTTACAAACATAAATTTATTGTTACATACACATTTGATTATACAATAATAGCAAAAGTGCTGTTTGTGCCTTTGAAAAAAAAAGACTGAACATGTACCCTTGTATTGAATGTTTATCTTCAACGTTTAAATATTTTAACGGCTGTTATGCTGGTGTTGTATCGGTAATAAGTCAAATTTATTTTAGATTACGGATGCAAACCTTTTGATATTGGACTTACAATGCGCTCTGCAATTGATGACTTCAACAAGCAAACAGTGAAGAATCTCACAGATGTCCGAGTAGTAGTTTTTCAAGCGGACATGGTAGCTGATTTTGTCATGGGCCTTAACAAGGCTGGTGCTAGTAAGTGTGCAAAAACGCCTTGCAAGAACAACACTACAAATGTTAAGTGTGTTTCTATAGTATGTATAGATGTATTTGTAAGATATGTCTGGAGAATCTTTAAAACTTCGTGTCGTCAGGACTTGGTTTATTTATTTAAGGTCATTCAAAGCCGCGGCGTTCGAAATCACCAGTTCAAGAATGCAGGAGTACCCGACCACACAACAAAGATGACGATAAAGTTCACTTCACGATTTATTCGTCTTCCAAAGATGGAATTAAACGTGCCATCAAAAGTATAGACCAAACCATCAAGGACGAGTGGCAAATGGCGTCCATCAGTGATTGTAAACCTATACTACACAATAAGCAGGTAATTATCAACTTTATGTGACTAAATTATGAAACATGGCAAATCGAAGGTACTTTATTATAGTGAAACACTTAGAACAAAATGCATCAGTCATATCTAAATGCATCAGTCATATCTAAGCCGATGTTAGCATAATGATATATTAGTAATGTATACAGTTTTTGAGACGATATAATTGATTGAATGTCAACGATGAATATCACTTCATCGACCTCCCCCCATTGACCGCAGGGCTGATTTTAATTAAACTGCACAGAAATAATCCTTTAGTAACACATTTGCAAACCTGGTAAAATCGTTTCGCTCCGTTGCCTATATAGGTCACTGGAGCTAAAAGGAGATAATGAAAATTAAACCTTTAAGAATATTCTTCTCAAAAAGCACACGGGTCATTGGTGTTTTTTTTATTCAATATAATACATACAATGTATACATGTATATTATCATGCAGCACAGTGATTGTACAAAGCAATAAAGTTCAGACATGTTATACAAGATATGCCAATATATATATATTTTGAAAGAGAAAAGAAAAGAACAACAGAAGAATAGTTATGAACAATGATGAGTTGTATAAAGTCGGAAGAAAGAATACTGGACTTGTGTGTTTTGTTGTATATTCACTGTCACAATGATCTTATAAGATTGAAAAAAATATATCTATACAAACATATTTTAGAAAGATAAAATAAAGTTAGAGTGAAATGTATATAAGTGGACAAAAATTATGAGAATTTAATCCGATTCCATTTTTGTTCAAAAATTTGTATTGTGTCATTACTGAGGGCTATTTCTTTCTCGATCTGGATTTTTAGTTTAAGACTATGGACAAAACAATTAAAATTTGGTACTTGATTTTTGCACTTCATGTTAAAGATAAAATATTTCATCAATATAAGAATAAAATTCTCAATATTATTACAGTCTATTGATTTCAATGAGTAAATTCCGAAACTTACATTTAAGAAAGATAGTTTAACGTTTAGTTGCTGTTGTTCAAGAAAAGATACTAATTGATTCCAAATAGGCTGGATGTGTTTGCACTCCCAAAAAAGATGTTCTATAGTTTCAATGTTTTCACCGCAGAAGTCACTAAGATTTGAGTTAGATAATTTGCATTTAAAGAGATATTTATTTGTAGCTATAATTCTATGGATGTATTTATACTGAAAATTTCTCAGTGTGCTTTCAATAGTTGCTTTATATGGCATGGTAAATATGTGTTTCCAATTAAGTTCATGTTCTCCGAAAAGGACTTGCCATTTATTTTGGGTTTTGGAGTTTTCTGTAGGGTTTTTAATTTGTAGTGTGTAAAATATTTTATTCGTTTTTTTTTTCTTCTAAGTATGTTTTCTACGAATGTTGTTTGAGTACATGGTGTATTATTTGTATTGATTTCAGATTTAATATGTATGGGTATGCTTTTGATTAGTGTGTAGTACTTCAGAAAATTATTTGAAGGTATTCCGTATATGTAGCATATATCATTAAAAGAGTAGAAATCCTTGATTCTGTAGTCATATAATTGGTCGACATATTTAATGCTTCGTTCAAACCAATCTTTATAGAAAAACGTCTTATTGTTTGAAGTTATGTCGTTATTGTTCCATAAAATAGTTTTACTGCTGGTTTGGGTTTCTAGGTAATGAATGACATCACTCCATGCTGATAGAACATCACACAGAAATATGTTTTCGTTTGCAATTTCATGTAAGATAGTATTGCTGATGTTACATTCAAAGAGTAAGGAGTCACCATATTTTTTTAGGATTTTCTGGTAGAATAATTTCCATTTACTCGTATTGGTATTATCTAGGTATCTTTTAACCCAGCTGCATTTGCTTGCATTCAAGAATGAGTCAATGTTCGTTAATTGGATACCTCCATTTTTAACCAGGTTTTCCGAAGGAAAAAACTGGTTATTAGATTGGCGAATGCGGGCGGGCTGGCTGGCTGGCTGGCGGGCGGGCGGGCTGGCGGGCTGGCGGGCGGGCGGAACAAGCTTGTCCGGGCCATAACTATGTCGTTCGTTGTCAGATTTTAAAATCATTTGGCACATTTGTTCACCATCATTGGACGGTGTGTCGCGCGAAATAATTATGTCGATATCTCCAAGGTCAAGGTCACACTTTGAGTTCAAAGGTCAAAAATGGCCATAAATGAGCTCGTCCTGGCCATAACTATGTCATTCATTGTGAGATTTTAAAATCATTTGGCACATTTGTTCACCATCATGGGACGGTGTGTCGCACGAAAGAATCACGTCAATATCTCCAATGTCAAGGTCGCCACGACTAAAAGTATATATTTTTTTTAAACAAACTTACAAAGGGGGTTAAATTTGTTTGTTCATTTCAAAAGTTCAGTTTGAGTTTTATTCCTTTATCAGATTTTTTTTTCACAATGAAAACCTGGTTTTGTGACAATTTCGTCCCTTGTCTACAGATTGAATTAACTGAGTTCGTTTTATTTTATCAGGCTTACCGTCCCATATGAAATTTAATATTGCTGATTTTATATCGTTAATAACATCATTTGGTGGATTTGGGAGAACTGTTAATACATAAATTAGTTTAGGAAGTGCAAATGTTTTTAATACTGTGTTTTTTCCGATTAGTGTAAGTTTACGGTGATGCCATGATTTTAAGCAGTTTTTAAAATTCTGTAATTTAGGTAGTATGTTTTTAAGAACTGTATCCTTGTCATTATTTGTGAAAGTAATTCCTAACGTTGTTGCTTCATCGGATGTCCAATTAAATTTCATTTCTTTTTTTTTATAGGACATTACTTTGTTTTAATTTACCTACTCGTAGCACAGTACATTTATTTTTGTTTAGTTTAAGACCCGATGCCATTCCGTAAAGGGTTAGTGACTCTATTAGGTTATGGAAAGAATCGTAATTGTCGTTTAAAAAGTAAGTTGCATCGTCAGCAAATAGGGACTGTTTGATATCTTCATCAGGTTCTAGTGATATGCCTTTTATGTGTTTATTTGATTGGATGTGGTGTGATAGATACTCAATGCAAATAATAAATAGCGATGATGAGAGTGGACATCCTTGTCGAACCCCTCGTTCGATGTTAAAACTGTTTGAAAAGAAGCCATTGTTAATGATTATACTGGTATAAAATAGTTTAACCCATTGAATGAGACTTTCACCAAAGTTCATATTTTCTAAGCAAGAGAACATAAATGAATGATCAAGCGAATCGAATGCCTTTTCAAAGTCTGCAAAAAATATTAGACCAGGATTGTTTGAATTGTTGAAATAGTTTATGCATTCTTGGATAAGACGAACGTTTTTCACCAATATAACGTCCTTTTATGAAACCAGATTGAGATTTTGAAATGATTGATGGTAATATTTTTTTTATTCTTTTTGCTATACTTTTAGTTGCAATTTTATAATCATTGTTCAGTAAACTAATCGGGCTTTGGTTATATATTTGATGTGTGACGACGTCCATTGGGCCTCTACTAAGAATGTACAAACCATGCCCCTGAGGTTAAAACTGGCCACGCCTTAGATGTCCCATGATAAATCTAGACTTATATAGATCATAACTTTACAAATCTTCAATTAAAAAACCGAAATTATCATGGCTAAAATAATTTGGTGTGTAACACCGTTTGGTGGTCCTCTACAAAGTGTGTTCATATTATTCCCCGTGGGTCAAAATTAGCCTCGCCCTAGATTTACTTGTTTTCCTTTTAAAACTATGATAAACGTTTGAAATATCTTCTTCTCTGAAAATGCAAGACCGAGCGGTAAGACATTCAGCACGTTATATCTCAAAGTGGTCCTCTACCAAGTTTGTTCATATCCTTCCCCTGTGTTAAACACTGTCCACACCCAGGGGCCACAAGGTTTAGAAATACTTTAAGAGTTGATAACTTCCAAATTTCGTATAAAACCACATTGGTAATTGGCTAAATACTTGTTGTGTAGTATCGTATTGAGATCCTGTACCAAGTTTGTTCAAATCATGCCTCTGGTGTAAAACTGGCACCGCCTTATGGGTTACTTGTATTACGTATAGTGAATAAAGTGAGCCTTTTAAAGATCTCTGATGTCGTAAGGCCCAGAGTTTTTTTATTGGTTTATCAAATCTTGCTGTCATCAAAGTTTTCTCAAACCATGTTTCTGGGATCATAACTCTCCCCGTCTCATGGGTCAAATGATACAGACTAAGATACTAAATAGTTTTAACAATCTCTGAGACCGCATGGAGAGGGCTCAATATTTGGTGTGTAAAATGGTATAGTTGTCCTCACATGTTTTATAAAGACTTGTATTGTTAATAACTTGAACAATATTGAAGGGTTCGGAAGGTTTAATGTTTAATGTTTGGTGTGAGACATCAGTTTATGTTCCTCTGCTTACTTTGTTCAAATCATGCCCGTGGGGTCGAACTCGTCACCATGATAGAGGTTACTTGTTTTAATTTTATTTGCAAACAGAGAAAATGTGCATGTGTCTCAGGCGATAGCAAATCGGTGTCATACAGAGTAAAAAACTAGATACAAAATAAAGTGTTTTTTTAATTTTTAATCTGCTCATCACAGTATGTTTTTTTATCCCATCATCAGACGTGCATTGTAAAAATAAACCACTGTGGAATAAATTTTCCTCTATTTCAGCAGTGCTGAAATATAGCTATCACGCGCGGCGAAGAATGTTCATATTAATCGGAATCAACTATAAAGTTATCATTTTTAGTAAAATCGAATCAGATTCAACAAAACAAACAATTTGATACCAAGATGAAATATATTTTAAGCACATAATGCAACTCAAAAAGCAAATAAACACTATTTACAAATATTAAGTGCGCGTACTCGTGACGTCATTATCAACACGTCATACGACACAATGCATGTTGTTTCACGCTAAAGATGCAGTTGTTTAGTGTCTTTTTTTCCATCATTTCTTAAAAATCGGGGACGTAGAGGTATGATAAACAGAAAAACAGGTTAGTTACTGATCTTTTTGTAATGTATTAGGCTCAACACGATTAAAATAATGAAACAATGTTTGCTTAAAATATCTTTGGGATTTTCCGTCTAGTTCGATTTTCCTATTCTATTTTTAAAGAAATAATTTACGACTAAGAAAATTGATGGGATAAATCGAATACTAGGTCGGTGCCGAATAAAGCAAAGTTTATCTTGCTCGGCACGAAAATCTGAACCACTCGCCAAAGCTCGTGGTTCAGATTTTCTAAGCCTCGCAAAATAAACTTTGCTTTATTCGGCACCGACCTAGTATTCTCTATATACATCTTTCAAGCGATCGATTTAGGGCATTAAGGCCCACTTGTTAAATGTAAAAGAATCGTATTGACTATTAAATTGCTTCACGAATATTGTCATACCATTACTAAAATACGTTTTATAATTTCAGTTAGTTAATGTGTTACAAGTAACCAAATGTGCTTCACATCATATTTAATATGAACGATATGTATGAACAATAGTATATAATTGCAGATTAAAGAACTGGAGATGCATGCTGCAAACAACCACGTTGCACTCACTGTCGATCAGAGTGAAGGTAAAATCTGTCTCACTGGACTTATCGTGAACGTTTCAAACATGAAGGATCAAGTTCATCTCATGCTAAGGCACGTATGGTTATTCGTATGTTTTTATTAGTCCCCTACCGGTTTCACCGGAGGGGACTTATGGTTTGTATCCGTCCGTCAGTCCGTCACACTTTTCTGGATCCTGCGATTACTCTAAAAGTTCTTAATATTTTTCCATGAAACTTGGAATATGGATAGATGGCAATATGGACATTATGCACGTCATTTCATTTTGTTCCTACGTCAAAAATTGTGGTTGCTATGGCAACAAATAGACTAGAAATACTGCTGAAAATGGTGTTTTTTTTCTGGATCCTGCGATAACTCTAAAAGTTCTTAATATTTTTTCATGAAATTTAGAATTTGGATAGATGGCAATATGGACATTATGCACGTAATTTCATTTTGTTCCTACCTCAAAAATTGTGGTTGCTATGGCAACAAATAGACTAGTAATACTGCTGAAAATGGTGTTTTTTCTGGATCCTGCGATAACTGAATATTTTTTCATGAAACTTGAAACATGGATAGATGGCAATATGGACATTATGCACGTCATTTAATTTTGTTCCTACGTTTCGAATTCTGGTTGCTATGGCAACAAATAGACTACATATAATGCTGAAAATTGTGGTTTTCTGGATCCAGCGATGACTTTTAAAGTTCTTAATATTTTTTCATGAAACTTGACACATGGATAGATGGCAATATGGACATAATGCACGTCATTTCATTTTGTTCCTACGTCTAAAATTATTGTTGCTATGGCAACAAATAGACTAGAAATACTGCTGAAAATGGTGTTTTTCTGGATCCTGCGATAACTTTAAAAGTTCTTAATATTTTTTCATGAAACTTGGAACATGGATAGATGGCAATATTGACATTATGCACGTCATTTCATTTTGTTCCTACGTCAAAACTTCTTGTTGCTATGGCAACAAATAAAAAAAATTTCTGACAATGGTGGAATTTCTGACAATGGTGGAGCCGGTAGGCGACTTTTATTTCTTGGCAATAGTCTTGTTTTCGATATGTTGATCCAACGAGAAACACTTGCCACTTTTCAACTGCTTTAGTTTCACTGGTATCAGTCAGTTTGGCTTATGTAACTAGGAAAAGTACATAGGTAAAATGCAACTTTTCTTTTTCGGATCATCCGTTTTGACTATATATATGTTTCTCTTATATAAAGTCAAATATGGGCTAAAATAAGTCTGATAATTGCTCTTCGGTTTCATTTTTTACATTAAACATACATTCAACATAGTTATTGTCTTAGTTTAAACATATTTATTTTATTTAGTTCTTGTGTTAATATCCGCTACTTTATACTTTAATTGATTAAAATCGCGTTTAATATTAAAAGCAGTATACGACATAATATTTCTTAGCTTTTATGCACATGTCATTACATTATAATTACATCGCATATATGTTGTTTTAGAAATGCCGATAAATACAAGCACGATCAAGAAAACGCCGAATTACTGCAATCTGTGGTGCAATGGGTCTTCATAAAAGAAACAAAAACAGTGGCGTTTGACAAAAGGACGAACCAGATCATAGAGCAAGCGTTCACGCAAAAACAAAAGTCTGTTTCGTTTAAAGTGGGTCGCAGTGACTATACAATCGATTTTAACAAGATGAAGGAGTGGGATGTGAAGAATACAGGAACTAAATACCCAGTACTTCGGAGAGATCTGCGAAACGGTAAGGGTGTATAAGTTGTTTTAAATAAGCTCTGATAATGCATACGTTAACTTAAGTGTGCATGATGTGTTGTGTCAATTTAACTATAGATAAAAATCACTGGGAACTAGCCTGGATCCTATTTCATTTTATCTATCTGGAGTGTATGATGATCTTCGTCAACGATCGTAGACGTCCATAATGTTTCATGTAAAGTAGTCAAAATATAAAACAAATTTAAATTAAAACCGAACAGTATTTAGACATTGTGATCCATATTTTATTATTTTCACATGCGTAATAAAATAGTCAATCGTGGATATAGTTCACGTTCAATTTTGAGTTAGACATAAGACTGTATGACAACTTAAGTTTGTGTAATGCCTTCAAATTTGGAACAACGTTGATTTGTAACAAGATAAAATAAAAAAAATTGTTAAATGTGCGTTTGCCAGTTACCAGGCTTTGTAAATAGAATATTCTTTGTCTACTGAAGTTGAATACTAAAAGGTTGATAGGAACTCTGAAACCTAAAATGGTATGAAATATGTATCGCCTTTGTGAAAATAAAAAAGAGCAATTTACAAGCGTTGTTAAAATAGGTCATTACCGAACAAGCAATTTCGCTCAGTTTAGTTAGGTGTCGCTATGATAGCAATATGATTCTCATAGTTTATGCATATGATTCATTATCTTGACAGAATGGACATGAGTTTTTTTAATTTGAAATAGTGTTTACGTTCGGTGTAATTGGTAGGATAATTGTGTAATTCATATCATTAAAGTCGGTTAATAAAGACTACGAATTCATGTAAAGTTGATCAATCGGGCTGTGATTTTTTTCAGAAACTAAACTGGACATTCCTTCGCATTGGAGCGCCAGTAAGGACCCTGCTCAAGTTGAATGCGTTACGTTATCGAAGAGCGATAAGGAATACGTGCAAGTTGAAACAGAATTTTCAAAGTCGATGGGTCAAGGCGGGCATATTACTAAGGTGAATATAATGCTCTACAGACACTTTGTCAAACAACACGAAAAATACCAATCCAGATTCAACACGAAACAAACTAAATATCTTTATATTTAGAAGTATTATTCAATAGAAACTTTAAAGTTTTATAGAACATGATTTATGAATTTATTATCAGTTCATCCTTTACCATAACAATTTCTAATTGCATTTGTTCACAAGTGTATGTGTTGAATTTTGCATTATTGCATAATTTGAAGATTCATTTTTTGATTTCATTACTGATATTCGTCATATTCGCTAATAAAGTATAATTATTTGCTAATAATAAGCTGTTTATAAATTATATTGCAAGTTATGTAATGTTATTTATATAAATCTTAATTAAGATCGAGCGAATACAGAACGCAACACTCTATACGCAATACCTAGCCAAGAAAAAACAAATGCAGACGTCCTGCAAGAGACAGAATGTGGAACACACTCTCTGGCACGGAACAGCCCATGCCGCCGTCAAAAGCATCAACGCTCACGGATTCAATAGAAGCTTTTGCGGGAAAAACGGTAATTTGTAAAAGTCATTTACACGCTTATAGTTTAGACAAATATATGCAGGACATAAAAAAACGGAATTTTATAGTTGTATTTTATTACGATTCATTATTGCCAGACCAGCTGTACACATTATTAACGATATGATTCCCCCAATTCTTAACACAACGATAACTATGATTGTAGCTACCGCAATTGGAGAAGGCGTCTATTTCGCAGTGAACGCAACGTACTCAGCCCAACACACTTACTCGCCGCCCGATTCCGCCGGACACAAGCGAATGTATCGCTGCCTCGTTCTGACGGGAGATAGCACGCAAGGTGCTCAGGGCATGCGAGTACCCCCTCCTAAGAACCCAACCGTGCCCCATATTTTATATGATTCCGTCTCGGGCCCAGGCATGTTTGTCATCTTTAACGACACGCAGGCTTACCCCACACACTTAATTACATTCAAATAAACTTTTCAAATTTGCGCGAATCCCACTTCAAAACGTTACAGAAAAGTGTGGAGAACTAGACCTATTAATGTCCTGCAATGTTAAGGGAGATTGTCGGTAAATGTGTCAACTGTAAAAACACTTAAAGTTGAATATATTTCTCTTATTCACAAATAATTATTCGGTATATCTATGTAATAAATACGGAATATGACGCTAGTCAATTGTTCCAAGTGTTTGTATCACTCGAGTGGCTTGTGTGATGACGTATCACACGAGAGGCGGAGCCTCGAGTGTGATGCGAAATAGCACAATCCACGAGAGTGATACAAACTCTTGGAACAATTGACTAGCGTAATATTTCTTTTATTATATACAACAACTAACGAAAACAGTTAACAATTGTATTTTTTACTTTAACAAAACTGACAAAACAATGACTAAAACGGTACGCCATAGTTTATTAAAGACGCGTATGAATACAGTTTATGTAAATTAACGTGTAAACATTCGAACCGGGAAAACACAGGTTTCCGACACACTTACCTTAATGCCATCGTTAATCCAATGTTTATAACAATTAAGTTTACAACTTTAATCCGATGTTTATAACAAAAACGTTGAAACAATATGCACTTCCACTTCTATCTTCCATGTCTTTATCGAAACTTAGTTTAAACCACACTATTTTATTATATTCCTATCGAAATATACATTTATGCATGATAAACACACACTCCAAGATTCGTTTTGAATTCGTTCGATGGTTTTAACAAATAGTTTACTGTTAAAAAACACCACGTCCGACATATCCTTAAATTCCATAGAGTTTAGATAAAACTATTGTGTTTCGTCACAGAAATGACGTCACACGATTTACTACGTAATATATTTCGTAATATAAAATATTTCTATTCGGTGCGCGTAATGTGACGTCATTAAATGGGTCGAAGTAGTCCGGCTAGTATGGTAATACGGAATTGGAAACAGCGAGTAGCGTAATTCGGGATTTTTTATTTCAACGATTGATACAACCTGTATTTTGTTGAAAGCATTAAACAGGTATATAATAACACATTTTACCAAGATTTCTTGCTATAATTTACGCTGTGCGAAAATGAAAAGACTGTCGAATTCAGCATATTTACTATTTAGGGCTGGCACACATTATGCAATGTGCTAAATGTTACTTTCAATTGTTGGATTGTTTTTGCGTTTTCATGAAAGTATTGTGTTGATTTTTGTGTGAGTTAGTAGCTTACATGCAAACCCAGCTTAGAGTTGCACAATTATTTTAAGTAAATTAATTTAGTAAAAAGTTGATAAAAAAACTGGTTCAGTGGCATATTCATGTGTATTGTTTCTTTAAGATACAAAGATGGTGTGTTCCTTGTGATATTAAACGTTGTGTTTTACAAAAGTATCTTTTTGTCTTTATTAAAATTGACACCAAACGTAAAGTTTAACTGCATATTTAGTGCAATTGCCAGTTGATTTTTTTTATTACCACGTTTTTGAAAATAGTGTATATTACATTGTAACAATTTGGATATAGCCTTCTTAGGTCACTTATAAACTTAAAAAAAATAACAAAATAATGTGGCCTTAATGTCCAATTTGTATGTTAGCTTGGTTTTATTATTATAAAGTGTTGTATTAAATTATTGCATTTGTTTTGGAGATTATTGTTTTTGACATTTATTGGATGTGAAGTGTGTTTGTTTTGTACAACATTACTTTGGTACATGTTGTTTTAAACTTAAATGCAAATTGTCAAATAATTTTGAATATGGGCATGGATTTATTGTGTACATCTGTATGAACTTATTTTAAATTTCAGTGAGCGTGCACTGTGATTTCGTGTATTTTCGTTGACATGAAATATCGTTGACTCGTTAAATTGTGCTTATTCGTTGTATTTCAAATTTAGCTAATCATACTGAAAAATACCTAACTTAAAAGAAACATGCTCTGCAAATGAGTTAAAACCATGTGATTTTTATGTCTAGTGGGTATATTAGTTTGTTGTATTTATATATGTTGCCATTATTTTATTTGTTTGGATATGTGTGTGTGTGTAACGTTTTTGTTGTGATGTGAGTTTGTCTTGTACTACAGTTTCGTTCTGTTCTCGTTGTTTTAAACTCATATGGTCAAATATATTTTTTTTGCATATATTTATTTGTTGAAGAGTTTTCGGCGTCGAACTACTTATGTCCATACTGCTATATTACAGATGGCACTTACTTGACATCATGCAAAAGGATTTAAACTTTTCATCACGATACACACAATACAGGACAAGACCAAGGGTCAGAATGTATCGTCCAATATTATTTACTTACATTACTTCGAAAGTTACGGAGCACATCACTGTCTCAAAATTGATGAAATGTTTGGACTCGTCTTCACGCGATAAACTCTGCATGCAGCAATTTTGTTTCAGATAACATACTAACGTAGTGAAACTTCAGCTGCATGACCATGATTCTGATCCGAGACAAAGCACTAGACACAGCTCAAACACAATCACAAAATCATTTAGACAAAATGAATGAAAAACATTTTATTGGAACGCTTTAAGCCGAGCATTTTGTGGTTTAAACAGTTGCAAGAGCGTCACTTCCAGAACATAGTTATTAAACGCTTGCTTTATATATATTAACATGTTATTCATTTTAACCAGATATAAAACATAATACATTTCAATTATCAATCAATAACTTGTTGGTTTGATGCAATCGTCAGAACGCATATAGCAAACATATGAGACACGAGGAAACGAACCATAAAAGAATCGATAACAACTCATGATTGATTAAAATTATGTATATATAGTATAATTAATTACTAGTTTCCAGATCAACGTCACAATGTTTAAGAAAGAGCCGTAATAACGAAAAGTCAGACACATAGCTTTGGTATGTATCTTTATATGAAACTGTATGACAATAATATATCCAAAAAAGCTTTGAGTCGATTCAAAGCCCATAAGTTTCATAAACGAACCAGCAGACAGACTTAAGTGCTGGGATTCAGTAAAGCGTTCGATTAAGTCGACAACTATAAACTCGTTGTCAAGCTAACACTGAATGATCAACATGAACAAAAGCATATCGTAAGTTCCAGAAAAAGAATCGCAGCAAAACTGTCGTGGAAAACTAAGGACTCCATGCATACTTCATGCATTTTAGTATTGTCCATCAGTGATCGTTTAAGTACATATCTTTTCTTTGACCTGCCATGAAGTGAAATCAATTGCGGCGTATGTTTTCCGAGGGCGCTACTTTTTTGCTGACGACACTACAATTATGTCGTGTAGATTACAATTATATCCAACAAGAATCATACTACTTCTCCGAACAGCATACTGGCACTGTATTATGTATCCTTATCAATTAAGTAACATTAACATATAGAATTACACCTAATTGTATTTTTCTGTAGTAAACATCTTATCATATGTAACTTAATGATAAAGGATCTTGCTTGTATTTCTAGTCTAGTCGCATTTGTTCACGATTGACAAAAGAATGTAGTCTGTTGGATGTAAGACATCCCATTTCATAAAATGACTTGCTCTTGAAATTGCACTTTTTTATTTTGATATAAATCTTGTACCTGAACTGCTTCATTAAAACGCACAGCACCTATATAATAATAAGAATAAAATGCCATAACTAACACAACTGTAAAAGTGATGTCTTTAAGTTATAATCTATGCACATACTGATGTAGCCAGCTAGTAATGAGTATCATATGGCAAATTAAAATTAATGACAATCACGCATGTCATTATAATAACGTCAATCCTTTTAACGAAATTTCTTCAACATGATATTTATGCGTCAGGAACGTCAGCGAGTATCAAACCTGTAAAAAACATTGATTGAGTTGGCAGACAAAATACTGACAAAGACACAAGAAATCGAGAAGCCGAACATCAAACAGTACTTTTCTTGTAATAATGGAATGAAGTGCATACAGAAGGCGGGGGAAAAGCGCCTTACGTTATGGAGGAGAAAGGATCTAGGTTGTCCGAATCAATCGGAAAAATAAGGGCTGTAGAGTGTTCAAATGTGGATAATGCACAACGGTCGATAGACATAAAAGGGGCCTTTTCACGTTTTGGTAAATTGAACAAATTGAAAAAAAATGTTTCAGATTCGCAAATTGTCGTTGAAGGTATGATATTTGTGAGGAAATAGTAATACTGAACATTTACCATGCTATAACATATCCATTATATGCATCTTTTAAATGTATAACGCGAAACGATTAAATAATTTTGAGAGTTTTGTTTTTGTCGTTATATGTTGTGATACTACGAATATTGCTTATATAAGTATTAAATACATCACTGGTTGCATGAGCACGGATGGCCGATTGGTCTTAGCGAAAGACTTTTACTCCAGGGGTCAGTGGTTCGAGCCCAGTTGAGTGTTACTTTTTTCTTTCTTTAATTTTATTCTTTGTTTTGCTGGGGTTTTTTAGATCAAATGTTCAGAAACATCAATATAAAGCATTTAATGACAAACTTGAATACATGCCAAAATCTGTGAAAAGGCCCCTTTAAGCGATAAGATAACCTCTAAATGAGCATGTTTAATTCCGGAAAATTAGAATGATTTTTTGTTGTTGTTGCTTATACGAGAAACAGATGTTTCGGGAAGTAACAACTTAAATACTACTTTTTTCTGACACTTTTTTTAAACATCTCTGATAAGGTATTGGATTGCATTGCAAAGAAAGCAAATTACAAAACAAAAATTAAGTATCTATATTCGTCCTACACAAAACAATCTTTTTTTCTATGAACTTTAAGTGGGCGGTATAGTGCACTTAGTTCACTGCATTGATATTTCAACTTTGAAAACGTAACAGCACAAGTATTTCTTATATTTTATGGGATATATTGTCTATATTGGTTGTGAAATTAAACAATGTTTAAATAGAACACTTTTCTATAGTAAAAACTACCTTGAGGATAATGAAGAAGCCTCGTGTTTATGAAATATCTAAACACAGGTCTGACAATAATGTTCTTTATTTGGTTAAACCATTTAAAGTAAATATGCAAGATTATCGGGTGAGTAGGCATGCTTACAACAGTGCGAGTGAATTAAATTTTACATTCGCTCTAAGATTTGTTTGCTATTTGCGAGAGTGAGAATGATCATTTATATAGTCGATTGCGCTTCTTAAATCGGAAACTCAGTCACAATAAGCTAGGTGCAAGGTTATTGATTTGTTTTCTGTGTGAGGATATGTTTTAATGTTTTATATAAAAGGTGAAGCAGAGATCTATTGATAAATAATTTAAAAAAATCTCATTATACCGAGTTTTAGTTCGTCACATGTCGAACTTTGGTTATTGAACTTAGTATTTAATGGAAAAATATGTGCATGTTTGAAGTACTCAATTGTAAGTAAATCTTCTTTCACGTTTTCAATATATGCGAATATTAAATTTAATATTTATGTTCAGTATTAACTACAATGTAAATTTGTTAATGTCAGTTTGTTTATTCACATTAATGTTGTACAGATGGGCTTCTATAAATAATGTGACAAACATACAATATATTGTAACATGTTCGGAGCACTGAACACGTATTGTGTAATGAATACCAGATCTTAGTTACTATATATAAGCATTACGACAGGCCATAGGTTTTTATACTGATACACTAAAAGTGGTGTTATGAATTACTCATACTGTCAAGTTTTTTAATCGCTACAAAGATTCTAATTTTACTTTCTCTTTTGTTTTCGATTAAGGTAGAATTGTCAATTAACATATCTTCTGTGAAACATGTCAAGAGGTTTACGTGGACCCTTGCGCGATGTCCCGAATGAAACAGGGTTAGCGTCGGGTAAGTATTCTTACCAACAATTATAAAGATTTTTATTTCAAAAGATTTATATTTATTGTCAACACGAATTTAAGTTGTTTTTTGTTGTGATTCCATTTCATAATTTTATAGGCTACTGTTTTAGCCGTAAACATACTTGAAAACTAAATGTAATATCCGAGTTAATAACAAATGTGAAATTTTAAAAATGTCAGATGCGATTTACTCGTGTATTTATGATAGTATGTTTAAAAAGATAATGTAGTACAACGACTTTTAAAATTATGATTTAAAGAACTTGTTCACAGTTTGGCAAAATTACCATTTTCAAAATATAATTCATACATTCAAAAAAGAATGTATACATTATTTTTAAACAATTGACACAAAACCCCTTACTTAAACTAATAACTATACTATTTTGTTTTTGCATGATTCAATTATATGCTTTTGTGTATTGTAGATCCATTAACCGTTCATGTGAAGAATGTGCCAGACGTCTATATATCGGAAGAAAGTTTGGAAATGCTGTTTGAAAGTAAAACTTTCAATCACGTCCCGTCTGTGAAAAAGGTGGTTCTGTTAGGAAATAACGAGGCGACGGTGACATTTGACTACCCGGATGGTAAGTTATTTATAACAGAAAACTATTTAGTTTAGAAATTGTTAGACACAATCTCTCCAAAGCGTCTATTTTTAAATTTAGTATGTGAATTATTATCTTGCCTAGTTTAAACAACTGAAATCTTAAAAATAATGGAAAGCAAAATATTGTGTGTAGGTCAATAAGTTTTGAATGAGTAACTTATTGATAAGTGTAACACAATAATTCTCATTCTACTAGATGTTACCGAATAAGAATGCTAAAAACGTTTACGCAGACACTAACGTCCATTGCGTATAAGTAACAAATTTGTAACTTAAAGTTATAAGATTGTATCTATACGATGCATTACATGTAATTATCTAGCGAATTATGTTTCAAAGATTTCATGATTGGAGGTATTATATTTTTATAATTTTGTTGCATCATTCATTTTCACATCACAGATGCTAGTTTCGTTTTACAAAAACACCGAATACAACCATGCGAGTTAAAAGGGCAGATGCTGACCATTCTGCCCATAGGGCCAGTAACTACACCTGTACTGGGGAAACAATACTCGGACGAGTATCACCGACCAATTGATACCCGTATATCTTATGATGACTTACAAAATGCATCGGACGACTTCGATTCCATAAATGTATTTCCTCTGATGCCACACACTTAACGCACCAACCAATACGCGCTTGTAGTGACATTTTATGATCATCGTCGTTCGTCATCAAGATATGTCTTGTGATCACCAAAAAGACCTCATTTATGTTTTCAATAAACATGTTCACATGATTTGTCAAATAATATCTTGGCCAAATGAGAAACTTGGTCAGGTGTAGTCAATGAGTTTAATTACAGGAAAAGCTTGTTAATACTATAGAGACAATATTAATTGCCATCTTATCTGCATGGAGTCGCAAAACATTTATCTCAATAATATGTCATCTACATTTGAAACAGGGTCACATAGAAAACAATTTGGTCACTAGTTCACATTAACAACGCTTATGGACACTATAGAGTCTAAATGTATTGCCCTTTTGCCATGCAACTCGGTAAAAACATTTGCCTTTATTATTTCTGAGACTGAGTTCGGAACTGGATCACAAGGATCACAATCAAAATAACTGTGCAAAAGTAAGGAAACACTTGCGAGCACATAAGATACGTTTATAAGATTTATATCTTCCTGAAATTTGAAAAGAACATTTATCTCAATGCTATATCTCTGCCGAGTTAGCAACTGTGTCACGTTGGGGTCCAAACTAGGTCAGATGTAAATTAAAAAAAAGTGAACAATTTAAAAACCACATTCATAAACTAGTCTTCATAAAACTTGGTCCGATTAGTTTTCCCAATGATATCTCAAACGATTTTGAAACTTTGTCAAGTGGTCAAGGGAGATATGGTGCCTTTCTAATAAAAGATATAGCCAATATGAAGCTGGCATGTATCACTTATATGGCTTCAATAAATAAACTAGTATTTGATTGCTGTAAAAGTCACATGGTTTAGTTATTTTCACTCATAATTCAACTCATTAAAAAGTTGATATGATATCTTTGTTGTATTTGGCATTATTGTGGTTGGTTCAAACACTTTGCTACCAAGTTTACTGGGAAGTTTTTATTGTAAGTCTATGGTGAAACCATGTGAACACTACCTGATGGAAATATGTTAGTCCTTTAGGCTGTTCATCGAGAGCGTTAAGATTTTTCTCCTTCTTGTTTGTTTCTTTGGATTGTTAGTCAGAAGTATGTAAAAACTCTCAGTTAAACTACTCACAATTTTCCTGAGTAATCTGGTTAATTGGTGCTATCAAGTGTACATAGTATGCTAATGACAGACGAAATGTATAGGTTCTGACGCGAGCTGTCATGACATACCAAATTTTATTAGAATATTTCAGGAATATTTTGTAGAAAGCGAACATATGGCGAGCTAAATATAAACCTTTTTGAAAGGTAAACAAAGATAACAATTTATTTTATATACTGTGTGCATAGCTTTTGACTGTACAATTGATTTTGACTAGATAAAGGCGTGGGATGTGAAGAGTCCAGGAACTAAATACCCAGTACTAAGAAAAGATCTGCGAAGCGGTAAGGGTGTATAAGTTGTTTAAAATAAGCTCCGATAATGTAAACGTTACCTTAAGTGCGCATGAATTGTTGTGTCAATTTAACTATAGATAAAAATCACTCGGAACTAGCCCGGATCCTATTTTATCTATCTGGAGTGTATTATGATCTTCGTATACGATCGTAGAGATCCATAATGTTCCATGTAAAGTAGTCAAAATATAAGTAAATTTAAACTAAAACAAAACAGTATTTAGACATTGTGATCCTTATTTTATTATTTTCACATGAGTAATAAAATAGCCAATCATGGATATAATTCAAGTTCATTAGGAGTAACACATAATACTGTATAACAACTTAAGTTTGTGTAATGCCTTCAAATTTGGAACAACGTTCATTTGATATATAGAGGGCACGGAAACAACTTACAACGTGGGCAAATAGGTAGTTTCTCAGATTGTTTCGATTAAACGTTTCAAAGGAACATACTTGAAGAAGACATGTTTTGATAAGCACACTCATGCCGTCCGGATGGAATATTGTGAAAAAGCACCTAACATGGAGATCACACTAACGGGGAAGAAAAAGGATAAAGACGAATGTACTCTGAAGATTTATACCAAAATTGAAGACATCGAATCGAAGAAAATTGTACTGGGACCGGAGCGTACACGTTTACTAAAGCGGGAAGATATTCAAAAAGCTGTTACAAAGGAGATGACCATGAAAAATCTCACTGATATTTGGGAAATCTATGAAGATTCCGTTATTATGTACACCAAAGAAAGAGATGATTTTCTAATGATGGAGGCTTTAATTGTTCATGCAGTGTCCAAAGTTAGATAAACATTCTGTAGAAGCCATTTCTTCCGAGAAATGGAAGACTGTGGAGAAAGTGTTGAGGTCTAGATGCACAGACTGCTTAGAGATCAGGATTGATGATAAGCTTATGACGTTATTCATCTTTACCACGCCAACTATGGAGGATAAAGTACAAGATTCCGTAGAAGAATTTCGAGGCTGTACAAACACTTTAAGTTGAATATATTTCTCTTATTCGCAAATAATTATTCGGAATAGCGATGTTAGATCTTTTTTCACCAAGGTTTCCTGCTTTAATTTATGCTGCACGAAAATTAAAAGCATATCGAATTCAGCATATTTACTATTTAGGGCTGGCACACATTCTGCAATTTCTAAATCTTTATTTCAAATGCTGGATAGTTTTTGCGTTTTCATGGAAGTATTGTGTTGATTTTTGTGTGTGAGTTAGTAGCTAAAACGCAAACCCAGCTAAGAATTGCACAATTATTTAGATTAAATTAATTTAGTAAAACTTTAAAAACCTGGTTCAGTGGCAGAGTCTTGTTTACTGTTTCTTGAAAAACACAATGCTGTGTTCCTTGTGATATTAAATTTACAAAAGTATCATTTTGTCTTAATTAAAATTGACACCAAACGTGCGGTTTAACTGCATATAGTGCGACTGCCAGTTGATTTTGGTATTACCACGTTTGTGAAAATATTGTACATTAACGATTTGGATATATCCATCTTAAGTCACTTTTAAACTTAAAAAAAGAACAAAATCACGTGACTTTTATGTCAAATTTGAATGTTAGCTTAGTTGCATTTTTATAAAGTGTTTTAATTATTGCATTGGTTTGGAGACTATTTTGAAATTTATTGGATATGAAGTGTGTTTTTTTGTATTATATTATTTGTGTATATGTTGTTATACACTGAAATGGAAATGGTCAAATAATTTTGAATATGTGCATGGATTTATTGTGTACATTTGTATGATCTTATCATAATTTCAGTGAGAGTGCATTGTGATTTTGCCTATAGTTGACTCGTTAAATTGGACTTATTTGTTGGATTCCCAATTATGCAAAACAGACCGGAAAGATACATTACTTCAAATAAAATTCTCTGCAAAATGAATTAAAAATCATGTGACCTTTGCGTCTAATTGGTATATTCGTTTAGTTGTATTTATATATATTGCTTTCGCTTAAATATTTTTTTCAATGTATTTGGTTCGACAGTTTTTTGTCTGGTATTACATCATGTTTGTACACGTTGTTTTAAAGGGAAATGGAAATGGTCAAATAATTGTGAATATCTACATGGTTGATTACCTTACATCAGTATGAGTTTCTTGTTTACTCTAACGCTCTTGTACTACTATTTTTTAGAGAAACTTTAACATATGTGGTAAAATTGTCATGAATATTAAATCTTTTTTTAAATTTATAATAACGATTTTCGTTTTTGTGATTTCAATACTTTGTTAATGCCAATGCATACATACATCAAAATTATGGACCGATAACCGAGCTCACTATTATCTCTATGTGTATTTAAATATGCTGCTAGTTGCATATATTTATTTGCTGAAAAATTAAACAAATAATATTCTCGATAAAACTTAACCCTTTACCACTTAGATACGAATTTTGACGCATTGTAGTCCCTTAGAAAGTTAAATTTATTTAAATTCCTTTCTTACTAGATTCAAGCTATAAAAGCTTCATTTCGAATGCTTAGATAGTGATGAGCAGATAACAGCATAAAACCTGAACAGGCCATGAGTTGCCCGCAGGCTGTTCTGGTTTAATGCTGTTTGCACATAAGCATTTTCACGTTGCCTCTAAGTGGGAAAGGGTTAACTATGGATATTCAATTTGACATTCAGATAAAAGCCATACATATGCGGTGTCAACACAACTCACCTGTGATATTGTAAGAACCATATTTGGAGATTTCACCAACCCGCAATGTTATATTCCAATTGGCACTTAATAGACATTATACACACGGATGAAAACCTTCCCATCACGATACCACAATCCAGGAAAGATTCAATGTCAAAGTTTATAATATATCAACCAATATCATCTACTTCCAAAGCTTCAAAAGTCACTGAGCATTTCATTGTATCATACCACCACATTGCTATCTGCCTGATATCACGTTGCCTAATATATATTTTTTATCATGGACAACAGGTAGTTCTTATATCAGTCAATAGTGGCGGATGGTCATATAACTCGAGTTCAACCATAAAGAAATCATTTGTTTGTAAAATCGAATCAAATTCAATAAACAAACAATTTGATACCAAGATGAAATATATTGTTTTTAAATGCAACACAGACAGCCAAAAACATTGTTTAATATTAAGAGCGTGTGCTCATGACGTCATTATTAACACGTCAAATGACAAAAATCATATTCTTTCCCGCTAAAACTGCATGTTTTAGTGTTTTTGTTTAATTTTTTTTTTAATCGGGGACGTAGAGGTATGATAAACAGAAAAACAGGTTACTGCCTGATCTTTTTGTAATATATGAGACTCGGCACGAATAAAATAACGGCTCGGCAAGCCTCGCCGTTATAATATTCAAAGCCTTGGCTTATACAAAAATATCAGGTAGTGACCTGTTATTCTCTATGTCTCAAAGATGATTTCCTCAGCAAACCACACGATATATACTGCAGTCAGCAACTTGATTTCAAGAAAAACATGAACGAAGTAAATCTTCAGCTTCATCACCATGAGAGAAACCTAAACACAGTGTGTGGTCTGTTATTAACGTTTCATTCAGACACGGGACAAAAGCACCAGACATATCAAAATAACAATCATTAAACAAATACATACTCATTTCGGTATTCCGAATGAAATAAAAACCAATAATTTTCCCTAATATGAAATGGATTTTTACCGATAATTTGAAATACAAACGAGCCGTTCCAAAATAAAACATGTATTTATGAAAACATTCTTCTAAAGATAAGAATAATATATTTTATTATTGTTTAGATAAGTAATATTGAATGGTGTATAGAATATTTCCATGCGTCTTAGTTCTAATTCAAAGAAATGCACTGCCAGCGTCATAAAGGATGCAATTAACAGCTCTCTTGTCGTGAAATGACGCACGTGTAATGTATACGCATTGATAACTCATATTAACTCATATTAAGCCGCAAGAAATAGTCATGTACATGATTAAATATATAATATGTAATTCCCTTCTATATTAACACCAATAAAACACTTCGTACGGTTACTTACGTACAGTTTGAAGACTGGATCAAACTTTGTATTCATTAATTTCATAATGTCTTCAGCTAATATTCTGATACTACCGAATGTAATCGAAACTTTTGTTTAGAGTTTTTTCCCATTTTTTAATGGAATCTATAATGCTTTCGTGATATAAATAATGGCTTAGTTGAAAATTACAGAAAAGATCGTGTGGTTGTAAATAAATGCCACTCTATCAAAAATACAGCATATTAACAAAATAAATAGCACAACGGTTTGTCTCGCAGTCATGCACACAACTAAAGCATGTAAACTTATCTATGTTCTCATTAAATGAAACATGTCTATCTTAAATGTCAGAAGTATAACTTCATGTGTTCTTTGTGTAAGGATTAAATAGAAAGAAATGTCGCTTTTGCCATTTTTACATCTGAAAAAAAATGCATATTACGTGTTTCTTTATATAGTTAAAAAAAAGTAAAAAAAAAGTTTGTTTAAACTTTTATAATTTTTTTTTAATTTTGGAGTACAAGAGTTACGCTTGTTCGTATGATACCTTCATTTATGCCGGTACCTTTTTACAAGTTATTGTCCTAGTATCAAGATGTAGCAAAACGATTACGAAACAGAAAATAATGGTTTGCAACAGGTTTTTTCTCGGTTAAGCTATGAACGGAATTATCTAAATGCTTCACAGCGAGTTGATTATAAAATGTCATACCAATTTTTATTTTTAATATGAGAAATATGTTTCTTAAAAGATTAAAGAAAACAATTTTTATTCAAAGTCTTGGGATATAAAAACTTTACAAAAATGTATGAAAAGCAAATACAAATCAATACAAATAGGATATTGCCCATCCCACGCTGGTAACGCTGATTCTTGGATCACGGATGGCACTTCGATTACAGAAAACAACAAAAGCCACGCGCGAGATGTGAGTTCTTATTTTCTGTTCATTGGGTTTTCAGACACGGAACTATTTTGGCCGATTAAGGGTGAACCACTTCTATAAAGAAAAAAGAAAATCGCGGGGAAAACGGTTGATTAAAAAAAAAGACGATACAATTCCATCGAAAATCGACATGAAGTGAATGATCAGTACATCTTTCAAAAAAAAATAAAAAAGCTAAGAAATTACTAAAGAAATTGTTTACTATACAAATTTAAATTTCAATAGGTCTGCACATTTTACAACATGTTAAATTTGTAGTTTACTGATGTAGTTTAGGAAATTCAAATGTTTAAAGAGTCCGATGCTATATTTTCATGGACACTTCCTAAGCCGATCAGCTCAATAACACTGACACTTCTGTTCCCGATTACCGACACTTTTTAACAGATATAACACACAATTATTGGTGCACCAAAAATGCAAAATTCTTTGTTGAAAACTGCTATAGTAAGCAAGCAAAACTTACCAATTTTGTACTGACGTAAATTAAAATAAAATTCACCGAAAATTTGCCTAATTGTTTTCTATCCCGTTTGGCTTCGGGCAGCTCATGATACTACGTCGGGCTTCCGACGCTACCCGAAGCCAATCTCGCGTTTGCTCGTAATATTCGGATATAGTCGCGGGAAATCCACAAAGAATATATTGTGGCACAAAACATAAAAACGAGCATCTTTATATCTCATTAAATCTATGATGCCATACCACATCTAGAAGTGAAATGTTGGCTATTGCAATAAGGAACACTGATTTTAATGGGTTAACATATAGTTTACGAAATACAGGTATGTTACGAAATATTCGTTGTATTTCAGTATTTATGAAGCTTTAAAATCGGATATCAGAGTGCCCAATTGTTGAGAGTCTTCGTTATCCGAATAGCCCTTTATCGGGAATGTATCTAAAACAGCATGCATACCACCTATTGAAACATACTCTATATTCGTTCATATTTCTTTTACGTACTATACACATTTCAGTATTTGAAGCACAGTAATTTTTCTACGAGCTTGAATAACAAAATATAGTAGTCCTATATTTCTAAGTATGTTTATTTGATAGAAATGCGTACTGATCATCCAGTTTATGCTGTTTTCCGATGGTATTTTCTCATTTTTGGCAAATAAATACCCCGGTACCATTTTTTCCTTAAAATTCATCCTTCACAATACAAAAAGATATACTTTACATCAACTCCACCATTAAACGTGTCTCAAAAATTAATTAATATTAAGGATATAATTTTAAAAGAAAGTTTATTTCGCGCGTGGCTTTTTTCTGTTATCGGAGTGAAATCCGTTATCCAAGTATCCGCATTACTAATGTGTGGCCGAAAGTAATGCGGTCCTTAACACAATATTTACTCATATATAATGTTTGCAAAATTGAATTTAAAACCGGTCTGATTATTTCGGTAAATTGAAAACCGCGTTCGGAGCTCCGTAGGTGATGATAAGTTTCACTATTGAGTTAAATAGTTTGAGGTTTTATGATAAACGTACGTGGAGCTATAGCAAAGTTCTTGTTTAATTGGGAAAAATAGACCAAAAATCGTCTTCCGTCATTATTGACATTTGTACGTCCATTATTACACACTTCGATGTCGGGGGTGATATTTGTGAAACTTTTGGCTGATTTTGACATACTTGGTGGATTTTCATCAAATAAACCGTGTATAATCATCGATGGAGGCTTCCTGCTGGCAACCACAACGACATAGGTGTGTATTGTTTGATCTTTCATGCTGTTGCATATATGTAGTGTAATTCAATAAACCTGTGAAATCATCGTTGGATACATTTTCTTTAATTATATATAAGGACCAAAATAATTTTTTCAAGTACCTGGGAACAAAACCATACCTGCTTAACCGTCTCCATGTTCAATGTATGAACTGCATTAATGTTATGAACTATGCTAGTATTATCCGGGCACATGCCGTGATTTACGAATGCAATATACCTGTTCGATTATAAATATGCGGAACGTGATATTTTGCTTCCAAAGAAAACGTTCTATTGCAGTCATAAAAGTTGAAAAGTGTTCTTTTCTGTCTCTGTATGGAACTACAATGGTTACACATTCTTTTGATGGGCAGCTGGCACTGTCTATGAAAATATAGATTGCGTTGCATATAAATTTGAATAAATTGAACACACAACCAATGAACGATATTTTATAGAATTTACAAAGACAAAGTGCAAATAACGTATACAAAATAAGCATTCTATAGTTTTACTCAATAAGATATTACTAAAAACAAATACAAAAATATCAACATGTTCAAAACAAAATCGTAGCGATTTAATTACTTTTGTGCTACCGTGTTTGAATTAAATTGCAATGAAAAGTATAGGTGTAGAAAATACTAAAAATTATGACTTGCTTCTTTCAAAATTAAAAGGACCAAGACAAAAACCAACAAGCAACACTACTATAAATTGTTTTAAGTTCAGACAGCATGAACTATTTTTTTATTATGCATTCACTGATTAACTCTAATCATAGGCCAGTTTCTTACTTTTATTATAACAATTTATTTATATCAACTAACCAATTATTTGTATTGCGAACATTTATAAATGTTATATGTGTGATGAATATTAATTGTATAAAAACTAAACTAAACAACGAAATGCATACAAATATGCAATAATGAGAATGTAGTTTTAGTTGTAAACCAATTTATTTTAGCTCGATTGCATCACATGGAAAGTATTAAGCCAATCGGTCCCTCCGTTCAAAAGTTATTGATCGGAAACAAGTTTCACTTTTAGTGTGACAGTGACCTAGACCTTCGACCTAGTGACCCGAATTTCAATATGGTATATCTATTGGCAAAGGCCGATGCACATAGGAAGTATCAAGCCAATTGGTCAATCCGTTCACAAGTTATTGATCGAAACCATTTACACTATATGTGTGACATTGACCTTGACCTTTGACCTAGTGACCCCAATTTAAATTCGGTCATCTTTTGGCAAAGACCGATACACATGAAAAGTATCAAGACCATTAATCAATCCGTTCACAAGTTATTGATCGAAAACGAACTGGTCTACCGACAGACAGATCAACCGATCGACATCCAGCAAAACAATATACACCAGGGGGAATAAAAAAGTGATGGAAATTATTGTAAAAAAAGGGCAAAACATACGGCTATTTTGTCCCAAATATACATAGTATAATATAAAATGTTCTTTTTATTGTTCTGATGTCAGATTCCCGAGATTACCAAGAAGGAACTAGTGGACAAACATTTTTTTGTTTAAGCTCTTGAATAAAATAATATAATCGTGCAACGAAGCAGACTGATTGAAGCATTTCCAATATAATAATATGATAATTAGTAATATTGACACAAAATATTAGTTAACGTATTGACCATAGTCGTATGGGAATGTGTGTAAAAGGTTACACATACAACAAGTTGTATTTTTCTGTTAAATTGTGTGTTAATCCGTTGGAATAGTCGTCGACAACCCCCGACCGCAAACACAGTGGTTAACTCGCACAAGAGTGTCCATTGAAACAAAAAAAAATAACAAAAACAACTAAATAGTATCAACACTGCAAAAAAAAAACAACACGTCGTTAATGCCGTCAAATTCATAATTATTTTATTCGAATAATCTTCACAGACAAAGTAACGATGTTCAAATTTCGGAGCGCTCTCTTTAAATCTGTGTTGAATAGCCAATATTTAATCGCGTATACGCGAGTTAACGTTACGGTGGCGGAATTAACAATATCTACACCGCCCAAACACAAAACAAACTGCACACAACTTGTAATACTGAGTTGTCGCACATACCCTTATGTACACACAAGTACAGTGGAACCGGACACCCCGGGACCGAGAAGAAATTCTGGTTTAGAGAGGATTCGGTTTAGAGGGAAATTGATATTTTTTTTACTTTTAGAAGGTAAATTATATAGCCTAATGTGGAAAAACACACACTTTCAGCAAAGTTTTATTATAGTCATATACTTTGTTAGATGTAATTGAAATAAAATTGAGATATAATAATTATTAGAAAATCATTGTATTCATTTTCTTTTTTACAAATTGGGATTCTTTTCACCATTATGCTTTAAGAAAGAGTTGGTAAACAAGAACCGTTCATACTGCTCATGGTTAGGTCATTATAGTCTTAGTTATCTTAATTGCCAATTTGAAAATCTAAATGAATATATAAATGCAACTGCTTCAAGAACTCTGCAAATCACCATTTTATATGACACTATATTAGGAATTGTCATTAACAAGTCAAAATAAATAGCATTAAGCTTATTAAAAGTTAGCACGGTTTCCAACAATAAAAACAAAACACACTAAAGAACCCTATGTTTGTTATCAGTAATTATTATCACTTCTTTTGATCGATATGTTCATCCGAGGACAAGTCTCTCTAAATTGTTTTGCGACTTTTACAGTTTGCAAAAATTCTGACCTTTATCAATTTCACGCTTTTTTAATCCGCTATTGACTCTAGGTCTGAGGTGCAATAAACCGGTCTTGACCGGTTTTAAGAGGTGCAACTACGTATGGATTGACCCAATTATTATTCAACGGAATGAAGGTATTCGGAATTGAGGGGATTCCGGTCATACGGAGATATTTTACACATGG